>NC_059389.1:26870000-27173750 GCF_019703515.2 Myxocyprinus asiaticus
GTATTTATCACATCTACAGGTGCATCTCAATAAATTAGAATGTTGTGGAAAAGTTCATTTATTTCAGTAATTCAACTCAAATTGTGAAACTCATGTATTAAATAAATTCAATGCACACAGACTGAAGTAGTTTAAGTCTTTGGTTCTTTTAATTGTGATGATTTTGGCTCACATTTAACAAAAACCCACCAATTCACTATCTCAAAAAATTAGAATACATCATAAGACCAATAAAAAAAACATTTTTAGTGAATTGTTGGCCTTCTGAAAAGTATGTTCATTTACTGTATATGTACTCAATACTTGGTAGGGGCTCCTTTTGCTTTAATTACTGCCTCAATTCGGCGTGGCATGGAGGTGATCAGTTTGTGGCACTGCTGAGGTGGTATGGAAGCCCAGGTTTCTTTGACAGTGGCCTTCAGCTCATCTGCATTTTTTGGTCTCTTGTTTCTCATTTTCCGATTGACAATTCCCCATAGATTCTCTATGGGGTTCAGGTCTGGTGAGTTTGCTGGCCAGTCAAGCACACTAACACCATGGTCATTTAACCAACTTTTGGTGCTTTTGGCAGCGTGGGCAGGTGCCAAATCCTGCTGGAAAATGAAATCAGCATCTTTAAAAAGCTGGTCAGCAGAAGGAAGCATGAAGTGCTCCAAGATTTCTTGGTAAACGGGTGCAGTGACTTTGGTTTTCAAAAAACACAATGGACCAACACCAGCAGATGACACTGCACCCCAAATCATCACAGACTGTGGAAACTTAACACTGGACTTCAAGCAACTTGGGCTATGAGCTTCTCCACCCTTCCTCCAGACTCTAGGACCTTGGTTTCCAAATGAAATACAAAACTTGCTCTCATCTGAAAAGAGGACTTTGGAACACTGGGCAACAGTCCAGTTCTTCTTCTCCTTAGCCCAGGTAAGACGCCTCTGACGTTGTCTGTGGTTCAGGAGTGGCTTAACAAGAGGAATACGACAACTGTAGCCAAATTCCTTGACATGTCTGTGTGTGGTGGCTCTTGATGCCTTGACCCCAGCCTCAGTCCACTCCTTGTGAAGTTCACCCAAATTCTTGAATCGATTTTGCTTGACAATCATAAGGCTGCGGTTCTCTCGGTTGGTTGTGCATCTTTTTCTTCCACACTTTTTCCTTCCACTCAACTTTCTGTTAACATGCTTGGATACAGCACTCTGTGAACAGCCAGCTTCTTTGGCAATGAATGTTTGTGGCTTACCCTCCTTGTGAAGGGTGTCAATGATTGTCTTCTGGACAACTGTCAGATCAGCAGTCTTCCCCATGATTGTGTAGCCTAGTGAACCAAACTGAGAGACCATTTTGAAGGCTCAGGAAACCTTTGCAGGTGTTTTGAGTTGATTAGCTGATTGGCATGTCACCATATTCTAATTTTTTGAGATAGTGAATTGGTGGGTTTTTGTTAAATGTGAGCCAAAATCATCACAATTAAAAGAACCAAAGACTTAAACTACTTCAGTCTGTGTGCATTGAATTTATTTAATACACGAGTTTCACAATTTGAGTTGAATTACTGAAATAAATGAACTTTTCCACGACATTCTAATTTATTGAGATGCACCTGTATCATTATTAATATCTACCTCTTCACGTACATCTGAGAATTAATGGCAACACAATAGTATATGCCACACATCACTGCATGTTATGTATACTATGTATACTGTGCATTTATACTATGCTTAATTCAATTCAGTGCAATTGCCTCTAACTGTTCAATTTGTATATTGTGTAAAATGTATTGTGTAACATGCAAACTGTATAAACATCTGTGTATTGTTATTCTGTATAGTGTTGTATTGTTATTTTGTAAATTGTCATGTTGTTATTCTGTACATTGTCATATTGTTATACTGTACATTGTTATATTGTTATTCTGTACATTGTCATATTGTTATCTGTACATTGTCATATTGTTATTCTGTACACTGTTATATTGTTATTCTGTACATTGTCATATTGTTATTCTGTACACTGTTATATTGTTATTCTTTACATTGTCATATTGTTATTATGTTCACTGTTTTATTGTTATTCTGTACACTGTTATATTGTTATTCTGTACATTGTCATATTGTTATTATGTTCACTGTTATATTGTTATTATGTACACTGTTATATTGTTATTCTGTACATTGTCATATTGTTATTATGTACACTGTCATATTGTTATTCTTTACATTGTCATATTGTTATTATGTACACTGTTATATTGTTATTCTGTACATTGTCATGTTGTTATTCTGTACATTGTCATATTGTTATTCTGTACACTGTTATATTATTATTCTGTACACTGTTAGATTGTTATTCTGTACATTGTCATATTGTTATTATGTACACTGTTATATTGTTATTCTGTACATTGTCATATTGTTATTCTGTACACTGTTATATTATTATTCTGTACACTGTTAGATTGTTATTCTGTACATTGTCATATTGTTATTATGTACACTGTTATATTGTTATTCTGTACATTGTCATATTGTTATTCTGTACATTGTCATATTGTTATTATGTACACTGTTATATTGTTATTCTGTACATTGTCATATTGTTATTATGTACACTGTTATATTGTCATTCTGTACATTGTCATATTGTTATTATGTACACTGTTATATTGTTATTCTGTACATTGTCATATTGTTATTATGTACACATTTATATTGTTATTCTTTACATTGTCATATTGTTATACTGTACATTGTTATATTGTTATTCTGAACATTGTCATATTGTTATTCTGTACATTGTCATATTGTTATTATGTACACTGTTATATTGTAATTCTGTACATTGTCATATTGTTATTATGTACACTGTTATATTGTTATTCTTTACATTGTCATATTGTTATACTGTACATTGTTATATTGTTATTCTGAACATTGTCATATTGTTATTCTGTACATTGTCATATTGTTATTATGTTCACTGTTTTATTGTTATTCTGAACAATGCCATGTTGTTATTCTGTACATTGTCATATTGTTATTCTGTACATTGTTATATTGTTATTCTGTACATTGTATATTGTTATTCTGTATATTGTTATATTGTTATTATGTACACTGTTATATTGTTATTTTGTACATTGTCATATTGTTATTCTGTATATTGTTATATTGTTATTATGTACACTGTTATATTGTTATTTTGTACATTGTCATATTGTTATTCTGTACATTGTCATATTGTTATTATGTACACTGTTTTATTGTTATTCTGAACATTGTCATGTTGTTATTCTGTATATTGTTATATTTTTATTATGTACACTGTTATATTGTTATTTTGTACATTGTCATATTGTTATTATGTACACTGTTTTATTGTTATTCTGAACATTGTCATGTTGTTATTCTGTACATTGTCATATTGTTATTCTGTACACTGTTATATTGTTATTCTGTACATTGTCATATTTTTATTATGTACACTGTTTTATTGTTATTCTGAACATTGTCATGTTGTTATTCTGTACATTGTCATATTGTTATTCTGAACATTGTTATATTGTTATTCTGTACATTGTCATATTGTTATTATGTACACTGTTATATTGTTATTCTGTACATTGTCATATTTTTATTATGTACACTGTTTTATTGTTATTCTGAACATTGTCATGTTGTTATTCTGTACATTGTCATATTGTTATTCTGTACACTGTTATATTGTTATTCTGTACATTGTCATATTTTTATTATGTACACTGTTTTATTGTTATTCTGAACATTGTCATGTTGTTATTCTGTACATTGTCATATTGTTATTCTGAACATTGTTATATTGTTATTCTGTACATTGTCATATTGTTATTATGTACACTGTTATATTGTTATTCTGTACATTATCATATTGTTATTATGTACACTGTTATATTGTTATTCTTTACATTGTCATATTGTTATACTGTACATTGTTATATTGTTATTCTGAACATTGTCATATTGTTATTCTGTACATTGTCATATTTTTATTATGTACACTGTTATATTGTTATTCTGTACATTGTCATATTGTTATTATGTACACTGTTATATTGTTATTCTTTACATTGTCATATTGTTATACTGTACATTGTTATATTGTTATTCTGAACATTGTCATATTGTTATTCTGTACATTGTCATATTGTTATTATGTACACTGTTATATTGTAATTCTGTACATTGTCATATTGTTATTATGTACACTGTTATATTGTTATTCTTTACATTGTCATATTGTTATACTGTACATTGTTATATTGTTATTCTGAACATTGTCATATTGTTATTCTGTACATTGTCATATTGTTATTATGTTCACTGTTTTATTGTTATTCTGAACAATGCCATGTTGTTATTCTGTACATTGTCATATTGTTATTCTGTACATTGTTATATTGTTATTCTGTACATTGTATATTGTTATTCTGTATATTGTTATATTGTTATTATGTACACTGTTATACTGTTATTTTGTACATTGTCATATTGTTATTCTGTATATTGTTATATTGTTATTATGTACACTGTTATATTGTTATTTTGTACATTGTCATATTGTTATTCTGTACATTGTCATATTGTTATTATGTACACTGTTTTATTGTTATTCTGAACATTGTCATGTTGTTATTCTGTATATTGTTATATTTTTATTATGTACACTGTTATATTGTTATTTTGTACATTGTCATATTGTTATTATGTACACTGTTTTATTGTTATTCTGAACATTGTCATGTTGTTATTCTGTACATTGTCATATTGTTATTCTGAACATTGTTATATTGTTATTCTGTACATTGTCATATTGTTATTCTGTACACTGTTATATTGTTATTCTGTACATTGTCATATTGCTATTATGTACACTGTTTTATTGTTATTCTGAACATTGTCATGTTGTTATTCTGTACATTGTCATATTGTTATTCTGAACATTGTTATATTGTTATTCTGTACATTGTCATATTGTTATTATGTACACTGTTATATTGTTATTCTTTACATTGTCATATTGTTATTATGTTCACTGTTTTATTGTTATTCTGTACACTGTTATATTGTTATTCTGTACATTGTCATATTGTTATTATGTACACTGTTATATTGTTATTCTGTACATTGTCATATTGTTATTATGTACACTGTTATATTGTTATTCTTTACATTGTCATATTGTTATACTGTACATTGTTATATTGTTATTCTGTACATTGTCATATTGTTATTATGTTCACTGTTTTATTGTTATTCTGAACAATGCCATGTTGTTATTCTGTACATTGTCATATTGTTATTCTGTACATTGTTATATTGTTATTCTGTACATTGTCATATTGTTATTCTGTATATTGTTATATTGTTATTATGTACACTGTTATATTGTTATTTTGTACATTGTCATATTGTTATTCTGTACATTGTTATATTGTTATTCTGAACATTGTCATATTGTTATTATGTACACTGTTATATTGTTATTCTGTACATTGTCATATTGTTATTATGTACACTGTTATATTGTTATTCTTTACATTGTCATATTGTTATACTGTACATTGTTATATTGTTATTCTGAACAATGCCATGTTGTTATTCTGTACATTGTCATATTGTTATTCTGTACATTGTCATATTGTTATTCTGTATATTGTTATATTGTTATTATGTACACTGTTATATTGTTATTTTGTACATTGTCATATTGTTATTCTGAACATTGTCATGTTGTTATTATGTACACTGTTATATTGTTATTTTGTACATTGTCATATTGTTATTCTGAACATTGTCATGTTGTTATTCTGTACATTGTCATATTGTTATTCTGAACATTGTTATATTGTTATTCTGTACATTGTCATATTGTTATTATGTACACTGTTATATTGTTATTATGTACACTGTTATATTGTTATTCTGTACATATCATATTGTTATTATGTACACTGTTATATTGTTATTCTTTACATTGTCATATTGTTATACTGTACATTGTTATATTGTTATTCTGAACATTGTCATATTGTTATTCTGTACATTGTCATATTGTTATTATGTACACTGTTATATTGTTATTCTGTACATTGTCATATTGTTATTCTGTACATTGTCATATTTTTATTATGTACATTGTCATATTGTTATTATGTACACTGTTATATTGTTATTCTGAACATTGTCTTATTGTTATTCTGAACATTTTTGTTCTTTAGGGTGTACTTATACTTATTGTATTTACATGTTGAACTGCAATGTCTGGAGCACACACACACACATTTCACTTATGTAATAGTATGGCGTAGTGTCAACAAAAGTGAGTTGAGTCGAGTCAATAAATGTATTATTATTATTATTATTTATATATTTATTTAAATGTGCATTGTAGAATTTACATTGATTTTTAATACTTTATACATTTATTTCAGAGAATAAGTTAAAAGGTCTGGGTGAGGAACATGCATAGGGGAGACATAGGCCAGTAGTTGTCACACTTTTAACTCCAGTGAATTTTTCGTACTGTAGGTTTAATTTTAAAAGTACATTTTTGTATAGACCTTTTTGTATAAACCTTAAAGTCTACCAAAAATAAATAAATATAATAATAATAATAATAATAATAATAATAATTGAATTAAAAATCATTTGAACAATTTCACAGATATTACCAAAAAACAAAAACAAAAAAAAAAAACATACAGCACACATTGAGATTTTGTAAAGACTTACCGCAATAGCGAGCAAATTCAAACTAAGCCGTAAAAAACTACATTAAAATTGTAAGAAAGAATAAAAAAAAAAGAAAAAAAAAAGAGAAAGAAACACAGTACACTTTCAAAAAATTAATCGTAGGGCAAAATCTACCTGTTTTTTTTTTTTTTTTTTCTACTTGTAGTTAAAGCTAAAAAACTGAAATTTTTGTTTCCGATCCGCCTACATTTCCCATAAAGCCAATCAACATGACGTCACGTTTTGATTGCGGAAGTGCTGCAGCAGCGTTAGTGTAACGTGAATTTGCTGTCAGATCAATTTCGTTCACAGGTTGAATGAGTTATTAATTTAAAAACAATCAGTCCGTGATGGCAGCTCTTAAGTATGCAGGAATGGATGATACAGACAGTGAAGATGAGCTTCCGCCCGGCTGGGAGGAGAGATCCACTAAAGACGGTTGGGTTTATTATGCCAAGTGAGTATTTAATACCCAAAACACATAAACACAAACACACATGTGACCTCTGCATATGTATTTACACTTCTGATTTATATCCCAGTGAAAGAAAGATTGTGTATTGCAAGCCAATAGCGTTTGTGATATGATTTAAAAGAATGATTGACACCTGACATTGTAAGTCAACAGTAATCATTCATTTCAGCCATGAGGAAATGAAGACCCAATGGGAACATCCCAAAACTGGGAAGAAGAAACGCTGTGCTGGAGGTATGATAATGATGTTATTAACATTAATACTGTAGATGCTATCATTTACAGAGAGATGGACAATCATTCCATAATGCTGTATGAATGTTGAATACACATTAGAGCAGCATTATTAAATTGTATAGTTTGTTTATGCTATGTTGAAATGTTAAATAAACATTTAAATAAATGTAAAAAAGTTTGAACATTTTTGTTTTACATTAATGATTAAGTTAATTACTCTATTCATGATACAAGGATCAAGCAAAGTATTTTAATACATTTAATTTGGTGATTACACTACATTACATTTTTAAAGTACGGATTCACTGATGTATCGGCTGCCAATATTTATCAGACAGTTATTGACCAAATTAAACTATCGACAAACCAAATAGGCATTAAAACACCGATATGAAAAACTGATGGTTTATTTATAATTAATAAACACTTTGTAAAAACTGGTTGACACTCCTAAGAACATGTAATATTAATTTTTTTTTCTATCTTGATCTCACACTAAATGCCATAAATGGACGTGACAGTTGTGGAAACGGCACTTACAAATACATGATGAGGGAAACCATTCAAAACACTTTGAAACCAGCAGACTTTGACTTCTGAGATATCGGTATGATATCCATTAAAGGGTTAGTTCACCCCAAAATGAAAATCCTCTCATGATTTACTTATCTTTAAGCCATCCCAGAGGTGTATGGTCTTTCCTTCTTCAGCAGAACTGAAGTGAAGATTTTTATAAGCAGATTTCAGCTCTGTTTGTCCATACAATGAAAGCGAATGGGTGCCGTGATGCTGCTGGCTATTAGACGGTCCAAAATCATATTTATGCAGCATAAAAGTAATCCACATGACTCCAGTCGATCAATGAATGTCTTCTGAAGCAAATCGGTAGGTTTGTGTTGAAAATAAATCGATAATTAAAACTTTAATAACTTAAAAAAAATGCTTCCTGCCAGCAGTCGACGCATCAGTGACATAAGCGCAATGGCGCCTTAATGTGAGAAGTCGGAAGCATATGCTTTGTATACAACAGAGGAACGAACGTGACGCGAGAGTTAGGTCATTTCAAATATCAACCAGATGCAATGATTTAAAAGTTTTAATTATCGATTTGTTTCTAACACCAACCTATCGATTTGCTTCAGAAGACATTCATTGATCGACTGGAGTCGTGTGGATTACTTTTATGCTGCCTAAATATGACCTTTGGACCATCAAATAGCCAGCAGCGTCATGGCACATATTTGCTTTCATTGTATGGACAAACAGAGCTGAAATGTGCTTATAAAAATCTTCACTTCAGTTCTGCTGAAGAAGGAAAGTCATACACATCTGGGATGGTTTAAAGGTAAGTAAATCATGAGAGAATTTTTATTTTTAGGTGAACTAAGTTCAACACCACCGACTTTAGAAGCATGTGGTAGGGAATCATCACGGACTTCAAAGGGAATAAAAACTCTGCCGTGAAAACCGTTGCCTCTCCCCCGGATGAGCTTAATACTTTTTATGCTCGTTTCGAGGGAAATAACACCGCCCTCGTGGAGAGAGCTCTTGCGGCCAAAGCTACAGAGGTTAGTTCACTCTCCGTCTCGGTAGCGGATGTAACCCGATCCTTCCGACGAGTGAATATCCGTAAAGCCACGGGTCCAGACGGCATTCCGGGCCACATCATCAGAGCGTGCGCGAACCAACTGGCTGGTGTTTTAACGGACATTTTCAACCTTTCCCTCTCTTTGTCTGTAGTCCCCACATGCTTTAAAACATCCACCGTTGTGCCTGTACCAAATCAATCCAAAATCACTTGCTTAAATGACTGGCGTCCTGTTGCTCTGACCCCCATCATCAGCAAATGTTTTGAGAGACTAATCAGAGATTACATCTGCTCTGTGCTGCCTGCCTCACTGGAACCATTGCAGTTTGCTTACTGCAACAACCGCTCCACTGATGATGCCATTGCATCTACAATACACACTGCTCTCTCCCACCTGGAAAAAAGGAACACATATGTGAGAATGCTGTTTGTAGACTACAGCTCAGCATTCAACACCATAGTGCCCTCCAAGCTTGATGTAAAACTCCGGGCTCTGGGCTTAAACAGCTCGCTGTGCAGCTGGATCCTGGACTTCATGTCAAGCAGACGCCAGGTGGTTAGAATGGGCAGCAACATCTCCTCATCACTGACCCTCAACACTGGAGCCTTGCAGGGCTGTGTTCTCAGCCCACTCCTGTATTCCCTGTACACACATGACTGTGTGGCAACACATAGCTCCAATGCCATCATTAAGTTTGCTGATGATATGATGGTGGGAGGTCTGATCACTGACAATGATGAAACGGAGGAGGTGCACACGCTGGTGCCAGGAGCACAACCTCTCCCTCAACGTCAGCAAGACCAAGGAGCTTGTAGTGGACTTCAGGAGAAAAGACAGAGAACACAGCCCCATCACCATCAATGGAGAACTGGTGGAGAGAGTCAGCAAATTCAAGTTCCTTGGTGTCCACATCACAGAGGAACTCACATGGTCCGTCCACACTAAGGCCGTTGTGAAGAAGGCTCATCAGCGCCTCTTCTTCCTGAGACGGCTGATGAAGTTTGGAATGAACCGCCACATCCTCACACGGTTCTACACCAGCACTGTAGAGAGCATCCTGACTGGCTGCATCACTGCCTGGTACGGCAACAGCACTGCCCTCAACCGCAAAGCCCTGCAAAGGGTGGTGTAAACTGCCAGACACATCATCGGAGGTGAGCTTCCCTCCCTCCAGGACATATATACCAGGCGGTGTGTGAAAAAAGCTCGGAGGATCATCAAAGACTCCAGCCACCCGAGCCATGGGCTGCTCTCATTGCTATCATCAATCAGGCGGAATCGCAGCATCAGGACCCGCACCAGCCTACTTCATGACAGCTTTTTCCCCCAAGCAATGGGGGGGGGGGGCTGTGCAGTGTATTTTTATTGTATACAGGCTTCATATTTTGTGTATATTGTATATTATTAGGTGTATATTGTGTTGTGTAAAAAGATGTGTAAATTGTGTTATGTGTAAATCAGATGTTTATTGTAATTGTCAAACTTCTATGTTGCTCGGAACTGCACCCAAGACTTTCACCCACTGTTACACTTGTGTATATGGTTGAGTGACAATAAAGGGATTTGATTTGATTTATTCCTTTAATGTTGCGTGATTGATTGAATTAAGAATGAAATCGCAATATGGCTTTGTGCGATTACTAAAACTTAAAAGGTTGCATTTTAAACTGTTTTAGAAATACAAAATAACCTTTTTTCATATAAATTATGTTATCATATGTAGTTTTTCTTTTTAGTTTTTTTCTTGTATTTATCTTTCACTGTGGCTCTCTTAAAAATTTTGGCCTGTTGTGTGCTCAACAGATCCAATCCATGTTCAATGGAAATGTTTTATTATTAGAACAGTGAAAAAACTTTTGTACCTTGAAAGGGATTATATGGGATGGGAGGCGGCGAGAACCGGCTTGACAATATAAATAAAGTTTAATGATAAACACACAAACATAAACACATACAGGGCAGCTGCCTGTAGTTCTCTCTCTCTCTCTCTCTCTCTCTCTCTCTCTCTCTCTGGAACTTCCGTCTCTGGTCGCCTTTATCCCTTGCTCGCCTCATCAGGCTGACTGAGGTCCGGGCGTGCGTCGTTCCGGCCCGGCCCCACCCTCCTCCACGCCACATACCTCTTTTTACATTTCTAAAGCATTTAAAACAGTGATCTGATGACAAAATAAAGGAAGTTGCAATATATCGGCATCGTTATAGGTCTATATTGTAGTGTTTTGTTAAAATCGGCATCGGCCAAAAAATGTCATATTAGTGCATCCCTATTTTAGTAATTAAGTAATTAAATTGTCATTAGATTGTTTTTAGAAAATTCAAAAATTTGTAAAAACCGATATAGACACACAGACTACATTTATATGAACTTGACACGTGTATTTTAACCTAGATTTTCTCATTTTTATCACCTCGGACAAACTTATTTGTCAATTTGACCCAAATAACATTGTTGGTCTATTGGAAAATGTAACCAGATTCACTGATAATCTATTTTATTTTAATTTTATAGCTTTGCCCTATGGATGGGAGCAGGAAACAGATGACAAGGGTGAAAACTACTATGTCGAGTGAGTTCAGTGAACATGTTATCCTCATCATGGTTTCACAAAATTGTGATGCGTGTTTCAATGAAGTATATTCTCCTAATATACATATAAATTCCTGTCCTAATTTATACTCCTACAATCTTTCTCTTCTGGGAAAACAGACCAGTAATATTAATGACATCATCTTGCACTTATGGGCGTATACAAATTTTTGTCCAATAAAATGCTTCTTAGAACATCTTTTCTCCTAATACTACCTGCAATCGACTAGTAATAGCAAGTAGCAAATCATGGTTCACAGGAGTAGGAAATTGCTACTCACTGTATACAAGATGTACATGTTTTTGTAAGTGCTTTGGTGAGAAAGCTTGTGCAAAACCACTGTGTAAAGTGTTACAGTGTTATAATGCATGTTGTTATGGAGTTCAGTGATGCATGTGCTGATTATTTATGTTTTTTTTTCTGCTCTTTACCTTCTTTTCATCAGTCACATCAACAAACGCATGACGTATTTTGACCCTCGGCAGGCGTTCACTATAGAAGACATGCAGGTGAAGCCCAAACGCTACGATGGTAACACCGCCGCTCTGGAGATACTGCAGGGTCGTGACCTCTCCGACATGGTCATAGTCATCACAGGAGCCAACTCTGGGATTGGTAAGTCACGACTCAAAAAACATAATCAGGGATCATAATAAGACACAAATTGGCTATAACAGGGATCTTCAACAGGAAGTCTGACGTGGTACTGCAGCTTTGATCGCAAACTAATTTTTATCGGTGGACCACTATAAGCATGCTGATACAGTAACTGCCTGCTTCTGAATGCTTAGTTTAATGAGCAAAGAAAACCTGACCATAATAAACCTGCACTAGAAACCAGCTGTGTTCATTACAGTATTTGTCCAGAAGGTGGCACTGTAATATTACCTAATAAATGATCAAAATTTGAGATGGTAAACTTATCACACCATAATGATGGTACTGAGGTTCATTAGCAGTTTAGTTTCACTTGTCATTGTTAAGCTATAATTAATTTATTTGTTTATGAATTCTTAAAGATTTATATTGTGAATGATTGCAGGTGTAGAATAGACAAACTTTTAATATTTTGGCTTATTGTATAAGTGAAAACTAGCCCTGCTTGGAATATGGGACTGCACAATGCCACAGAAATCCACACAGATTTCTTCAATATCCAATTATTACAATTGTACACCCCCCCCCAAATATTTAAGCTAATTTGATTAAACTTGCAACAAGAGTGTAGTACTTTCAGCTCAGCCTCATCCATTTTACCATGTTTAAATCCATTTAGCAGAGTTTTCCCACAATTAGTGGCTAAAAATGTGTAAAATTTGTGCTGATCAAGTATCACAGTTTTAAGTCACTCATATTTTAAATTGACAATTGACAAAACATTCATTTTTTAGTTTTAAAATTCAAGCATTTATAGTCTACAGAAGTCAAGCCACATAGTGTCGTTTAATTAGTAATGATTCAGGGTTTCCACGGTCATGAAAATCTCTCAGATTTAAAGGGATAGTTCACCCAAAAATGAAAATTCTCTCATCATTTACTCACTCTCATGCAATCCCAGATGTGTACGACTTTCTTTCTTCTGTTGAGCACAAACGAAGATTTTTAGAAGAAAATGTCAGCTCTGTAGGTCCATACAATGCAAGTGAATGGTGGCCAGAACTTTGAAGGTCCAAAAAGCACATAAAGGCAGCATAAAAGTAATCCATAAGACTCCAGTGGTTAAATCTATATCTTCAGAAGCGATTCAAGTGTGGGTGAGAAACAGATCAATATTTAAGGTCTTTTTTTACTTGAAATTCTCCTCCCTGCCCAGTAGGTGGTGATGTGCACAAAGAATGCGAATCGGCAAATACAAAAGAAGAAGAATGTGAAAGTAAAAGTGGAGATTTATAGTAAAAAAGGACTTAATTATTGATCTGTTTCACACCCACACCTATCATATCACTTCTGAAGATATGGATTTAACCAATGGAGTCGTGTGAATTACATTTATGCTGCATTTGTGTGCTTTGGAGCTTCAAAGTTTTGGTCACCATTCACTTGCATTGTATGGACCTACAGAGCTGAAATATTCTTCTAAAAATCTTCATTTGTGTTAAGAAGAAAGTCATATACATCTGGGATAGCATGAGGGTGAGTAAATGATGAGAGAATTTTTTATTTTAGGTTGAACTCAAATCAAGAAAAGTCGTGAAAATGTATTATGCAAAAGTTGTGAAAGCCGTGATGATTATAACCAATTATGGTAACACTTTACAGTAAGGTTCCATTTGTTACCATTATTTAACAACATTAGTTAACATGAACTATCAATGAACAATACTTTACAGCATTTATTAATCTTATTTAATGTTAATTTCAACATATACAGGTGCATCTCAATAAATTAGAATGTCGTGGAAAAGTTCATTTATTTCAGTAATTCAACTCAAATTGTGAAACTCGTGTATTAAATAAATTCAATGCACACAGACTGAAGTAGTTTAAGTCTTTGGTTCTTTTAATTGTGATGATTTTGGCTCACATTTAACAAAAACCCACCAATTCACAATACATCATAAGACCAATAAAAAAAACATTTTTAGTGAATTGTTGGCCTTCTGGAAAGTATGTTCATTTACTGTATATGTACTCAATACTTGGTAGGGGCTCCTTTTGCTTTAATTACTGCCTCAATTCGGCGTGGCATGGAGGTGATCAGTTTGTGGCACTGCTGAGGTGGTATGGAAGCCCAGGTTTCTTTGACAGTGGCCTTCAGCTCATCTGCATTTTTTGGTCTCTTTGTTTCTCATTTTCCTCTTGACAATACCCCATAGATTCTCTATGGGGTTCAGGTCTGGTGAGTTTGCTGGCCAGTCAAGCACACCAACACCATGGTCATTTAACCAACTTTTGGTGCTTTTGGCAGTGTGGGCAGGTGCCAAATCCTGCTGGAAAACAAAATCAGCATCTTTAAAAAGCTGGTCAGCAGAAGGAAGCATGAAGTGCTCCAAAATTTCTTGGTAAACGGGTGCAGTGACTTTGGTTTTCAAAAAACACAATGGACCAACACCAGCAGATGACATTGCACCCCAAATCATCACTGACTGTGGAAACTTAACACTGAACTTCAAGCAACTTGGGCTATGAGCTTCTCCACCCTTCCTCCAGACTCTAGGACCTTGGTTTCCAAATGAAATACAAAACTTGCTCTCATCTGAAAAGAGGACTTTGGAACACTGGGCAACAGTTCAGTTCTTCTTCTCCTTAGCCCAGGTAAGACGCCTCTGACGTTGTCTGTGGTTCAGGAGTGGCTTAACAAGAGGAATACGACAACTGTAGACAAATTCCTTGACATGTCTGTGTGTGTTTGATGCCTTGACCCCAGCCTCAGTCCATTCCTTGTGAAGTTCACCCAAATTCTTGAATCGATTTTGCTTGACAATCGAAAGGCTGCGGTTCTCTCGGTTGGTTGTGCATCTTTTTCTTCCACACTTTTTCCTTCCACTCAACTTTCTGTTAACATGCTTGGATACAGCACTCTGTGAACAGCCAGCTTCTTTGGCAATGAATGTTTGTGGCTTACCCTCCTTGTGAAGGGTGTCAATTATTGTCTTCTGGACAACTGTCAGATCAGCAGTCTTCCCCATGATTGTGTAGCCTAGTGAACCAAACTGAGAGACCATTTTGAAGGCTCAGGAAACCTTTGCAGGTGTTTTGAGTTGATTAGCTGATTGGCATGTCACCATATTCTAATTTTTTGAGATAGTGAATTGGTGGGTTTTTGTTAAATGTGAGCCAAAATCATCACAATTAAAAGAACCAAAGACTTAAACTACTTCAGTCTGTGTGCATTGAATTTATTTAATACACGAGTTTCACAATTTGAGTTGAATTACTGAAATAAATGAACTTTTCCACGACATTCTAATTTATTGAGATGCACCTGTACATTTTTCAAATCAAAAGTTGTGTTTGTTAACAGTTAATGCACTATGAACAAACATGAACTAACAATGAACAATTGTATTGTAAAAGATTAATAAATGCTGTAAATATTGTTCATTGTTAGTTCATGATACCTAATGCATTAACTAATGTTAACAAATGGAACTCTATTGGAAAGAGTTACCTTAAATATTCTTCATATTCTTAACACTAATCAGTCTCCTTTAATGTAAATCTTAAAATAACTTGCAAAACAAACATAAGATGTATTAGACATTTACACTGAAATAAATTCCATATTAAAGATAATAATTATCACATGGACCTGCTGATCATACTTTATGGTCTGTGTTAATTGTAATGGGAGTTTGTAGTGTAATGTGATTGTAACACTAGAGGGCAGAGAAGCGCTGCGTGTTACTCTGCAGGATTCTGGCCAATTTCAGGAATGCCTCCATAAATAATGAAAGAAAATATCTAGGAATAAGATAAACTTCTTTCATTTTTAAATCTATTAATATAGTGTGATTATCACGATTACTATTGTATGGTGTTAGTCATAAATCATATGAACAATATAATCACAATTGTTTTCTATTTTAAGCGTCAAATGGCCTTAGGCCAAATTTTTTCCAATATAGCCTCTGTTTAAAGATTATTTATATTACACTGATATCCCTGAAATTTTTTGTAAATATTTTGTAACACATCATGCTTAAATATTTATGTATTTTAGGTATTTAACTATATTTAAAACCATACCACCAAACAGTGATTGTATGTCACTGACTTTTCAATAAGGTTCCATTCGTTAACATTAGTTAATGCATTAGGCATCATGAACTAACAATGAACAATACTTTTACAGCATTTATTAATCTTGGTTGATGTTAATTTCAACATATACATTTTAAAATCAAAAGTTGTATTTGTTAACAGTTAATGCACTATGAACTAACATGAACTAACAATGATCAAATGTATTCTTATTAACTAACTAACATTAACAAAGATTAATAAATTCTGTAAAAAATATATTGTTCATCGTTAGTTCATGATAGCTAATGCATTAACTAATGTTTACAAATGGAACCCTATTGAAAATCTTTTCTTTAGGGTGCTTTACCCAAATAATTTCAATCACAAAAGTTATATTTCATTGAAATAATTGTGTTTGTCATTTTACATTCAAGTATTTAATGCATGAATATGGCAGTAGGATTTCTCTGGTAATAAGCCTCATCATGTAGTAATTAATTAAAGTAGGTGGGGTTATATTATTTTACTGATACTCTACTGTATTTTATTAGTCCTGTATGAAAACACACTTACAATTGTCCCTCTTCCATGGTAATGGAAACAAATGCTCTTTTGTTTCCTCTATCTCTCCTCTCTGTCTCTCTCGCTCTGTCTCTTGTTAACGTGTTCTCTGGTTGTGGAGCGGTACACCTGCACCCGTGCATTGATCTTGTGGTGTGTGTTTGACCTCGGCTGATGCCTCCCATTCATTCCCATTAGTGACTTGGGCGCTTTCCTTAATTCTCCTCTATTGAACCAACTAAAAGTTACTTACCATCTAAAGTAGTGCTCACTTCACTCAAACACCACGTCACAGCAATCAACAGAATCTGACCTGAGACCTTTGCACAGACTTTGGTTAAATGTTCTGTTTCCACGAAAAGAAAAACAGTGTTTTATGAGCTTGGCACTAAGCTTGCCACAAAAATGATATTTATATAATTGAAAATTATATTTCTATTCACAAATATATTCAAATAATTGTATATAGGGCAAACTGGGGCTAGTTGTCACATGATTAATTTATCATAATGGCTATGTCTCCGTAACTGCTGTATATACTTTTTAGTCGAAAGTCCAAATACACAAATGCTTCTTTTCCATGTTACCTTTTACAATTTTGCTGTGAAACAATAGTTTTGAGTTTCATAAATGTTTTAAATGTTTTGCTGAAAAGCCATTAATGGCTGTTAAATGGCAGGTTCTATTGTGACAACTTACCCCAAATAGGGTAAATGCTCTATGAACTGTATCTTATTTCCTGGGCAATAACAAAGGAAATTTTGTGTCCTTTTTGTGTCGATGATTTATCTTGAGGAAAATATGATAATTGAAAGAATGACATAAACGCATTTGTCTAACAATGAACATTTCTAACTAATGCATTAGGGACAATACTACAAACTGACTGTATATTTGTACTACCGAGGCAGAAGTATAATATCCCAACAGCACCTAATATAGACTTCCTAGTTTCTCCCAATGTGAATTTTTTTCTACACGAGTATCAATTTTTTTTGTAGCAGACTATCATACATAAATCATAAATCTTTCATTTGGATTCACTTTATCTCCGTCCCGATATACCTGGTTGGCAGGTGTCTTATTTCAGAACTATTTTTTGATGCTGGAGTCAGTTCTGTTGTTTAAGTGTAGTGTGTAGCACGGGCTATTTTTGTAGCTCCATACACCCCACGCAGTAGTCGTGGGGTGTATGGAGGGATCCTCTCGGCTGCTGGTCTCTGATAGTGATGGATGCTCCGTGACGGTCACTGCGCTGTAACGTGCCTCTGTTTGTCTTTTTGAATCGCAGCGCTGCGACGTAAATGCATGTGTACATTTATGGGCTTCAGTATTTATTCTGTTCCTATTTCAGTTCATCACTTCTTATGGATGAGGCTGGTAAACCTGGGAATACAGGCACTGACGGCGATGTTGTTCACTAGAGGTGACACATACGCAGTGTTACTCTGTGTATGAAACCAACAAACAAACCAGCATGTCTGTGTTTGATTTGGAAGAGTTTCAATGGACGGAAATTACGATGTACTGATGTATGAATTTACAGAAATTAAATATTTATGTGATTTGTTACATTTTTTTTTAATATATTTAAATCTCCCATCTTTATATGCAGAGACAACTAGCAGTAAGCCTAAATTTGTACGTTGGTTTAATTGAAAAGTGTAATTTTGTGGCTCTGTGGCACTATCAGAATGTTGGTTTGGGGGCCTGTCCAGCAGGGTTCCAGACTAAAAAAATTATTACATAGCCATTTGCTCCTCAACTGAAACCTTGTGCTGTTTTTAGTTGCCAAACTACAGAATTCTTCGATTTAGATGGTTGTAGAAGCAAGAAAGAAAGCTGAAGGAAAGAAAGACGGCTGTTTATTGATTAATCAGCCTGTAATAATAATAATAAATTAAAAAAAGAATATATATATAATATATATGTGTGTACACTATACACTGATCAGCCTTAAAACAACCTGCCTAATATTGTGTAGGTCCCCTCTTGTGCCGCCAAAACAGCGCCAAGTCACATCTCATAATTACTCAGTGTATATGTATTTATACTATAAAAGGAAAGGCTAAGAACATTTAACACATTATTTATATATATATATATATATATATATATATATAATGTGTTAAATGTTCTTAGCCTTTCCTTACTGTGACAGGACGGTTCAGACACAGGCTAAAAGAGTCCAAATTGAAGGAAATCCAAGACACAGTTTATTGTGCTCAACGATAATCCATAATGTTGTTTTTTAAAATACCATTTATTAATTAATTTCAAGAAATCTCTGTTGTGAATATGTATCTTAAATTACGTTATCATTTGTACAATTAATCAGTTCACCCAAAAATTCTGAAATTCTTACATCATTTACTCTAATGCCCCATTTTCTTTCTTCTGCAGAATACAAATGAAGATTTTTAGAATACTTAAGCTCTGTGCAGTCATTTTAATGCAAGTGAATGGTGACTAGAACTTTGAAGGTCCAACAATCACATAAAGGCAGCATAAAAGTAATCCATATGACTCTAGTGGTTTAATATATGTCTTTTGAAGCGATGCAGTTACTTTGGGTAAGAGACACATTTTTTTTAATATAAATCTTCACTTTTACTTTCAGAATGTAAAAGTGAAAGTGGAGATTTATAGTAAAAAAGGACATAAATATTGATCTGTTTCTCACCCACACCAATCATATTGCTTCTGAAGATATGGATTTAACCACTGGAGTCTTAATGGATTACTTTTATGCTGCCTTTTTGTGATGTTTGGACCTTCAAAGTTCTGGCCACCATTCACTTGCATTGTATGGACCTACAGAGCTGAAATATTCTGTTAAAATCTTCATTTGTGTTCTGCAGAAGAGAGTCATACACATCTGGGATGGCGTGAGAGTGAGTAAATGATGAGAGAAGTTTCATTTCTTTAAGTCTAACGAACCTAAAGTACACATCACAGTAACAGTTCTCATTACTGAAAAATGCCTCGCACTTCAGTGAGGGAGTCTGATTCCCTGTATGATTCGCTGAGAAAGTGATACTGAGCCTGAGCTCCTGAGTTTGAACAAATTTTGTGAATCTTTTCAGCTGATTCATGATTCATTAAAAAGACCCGTTTCAGAAAGGTCAGTTGTTTATGAATCGGACAACATGACTTGCGCTGTGTTTGTTGTTGCGTGCAAAGAGCTTATCTCAACAGAAATAGTGAAAAGCGGCGTAAGACACACTGAAGTGTGATCTAAAGATGTAATTCAATAACTCACAAGATGATAATCTGATGAAACCGCATACAAAGTTTTCCCGACTGTTGTCAATGGTGACTAGATTTTAAATGATTGGTGTAGCTACTTATTTGTTTTTGTCGCATTTGTGACCATTTAATCGCAATCTGGAGCCCTGCGTCCAGCCTGACACAGTAACATTGGTTCAACCGATGGCAAATGAGTGGAATGTTCGGGAAACCAGTTAATAAAAACAATTACATTTAATAAAACAATTCAGTTCTGTTTGGTGCAGAAATTACACACTTTACCTTTAAAGCAAGGTCCACGATAATCCGTTTCAGTTTCCTAACATCATTGTTTTTAAAGTATGCGGTTATGGAGAGCATTTTCGAAGTCTCTGCTTTCGGTGTAGGAAAACACGTTAGTGTGGATGAGAAGACTAAACGTAGCGAAATAAATGATTTTTCAAACAAAAACGAATTAGTGTGGACGTGACCTACAACTAAACATTCAAATCCTAAACTTTCTAAAAAAACAAACATTCCAAACCCTGTCTGTTGGTTTTGATGACATGTAAACAAAATGTTTTTTTATTTTTCTATTTATTGGTGCTTTACATTTTTTTATTTTTTTGGGGGGGGATTTTTCCTCTTTTTCTCCCAATTTGGAATGCCCAATTCCCAATGTGCTCTAAGTCCTCGTGGTTGCGTAGTGATTCGCCTCAGTCCGGGTGGTGGAGGACGAATCCCAGTTGCCTCCGCGTCTGAGACAGTCAACTCGCGCATCTTATCACGTGGCTTGTTGAGCGCGTTACCACAGAGACATAGCACGTGTGGAGGCTTCACGCCACCCACCGTGGCAACCACGCTCAACTCACCATGCGCCCCACCGAGAACGAACCACATTATAGCGATCACGAGGAGGTTACCCCATGTGACTCTACCCTCCCTAGCAACCAGGCCAATTTGGTTGCTTAGGAGACCTGGCTGGAGTCACTCAGCACGCCCTGGATTCGAATTAGCAAACTAGTGAGCTCCAGAGGTGGTAGCCAGCGTATTTTACCACTGAGCTACCCAGGCGCCCGGTGCTTTACATTTTTGTAAATGTGAAATTTAGTTGTTTTTTTTTATTTCTTACTTAAAGGACCACTTAGTAATTTTTTTTACCCCTAATATATATTGGTCAGTATAAGTCCAATATCGCATTCAATCCACCTTTAAGGTCTTTTCGCTTTTTACAACAAAAACAAACCCCCGACCCATCGCCCTGTTATGGAAGTGAAAAGAAAAGGGTAAAATAATAAATAAAAAAAAAAATGCAGTGAATGTAATAATAATATCAATGACATTTTGTTCTTTAACACTTCAAAATGTTTTTTTGGCGGTTAAGAGGCTCAGTGTCTTTAACCGTTGTTTTGACTTGTCTAAAGCATGGCACATTGTGTCATTCTGAATCTCATCTCCTAGTTGTTTTGCAGAAAGCTCAGGATCAGAGCAGGAAATGAGAGCATAAGGTGGCACAGGGGATGAATAACAGGCCATATTGACGGGAAATCTTCTGTTTTATGTTCCTTGATAAATGCCATGCCCGCTATGTATTTCCACTTTAATTGAATTTTGATGGCTGTATGACTGTGTTGCTGTGCCCTCTCACCAGGGCCGTGTCGCTGGGTCTCTCTCTCGGCTAAAGGATTAGATGATGGAGTAACTCATTGGTTTTTCTTTCTCTAGATAAAGTGCAACATTTTGTGGTTGAGTGGTAGATTGAGGCTGATTTGTTCAACTTAACCTACACTAAATTGATTCAGACCCCTGTATTTACTGCCTTTCTTTGTGTATCAATAGGAAGGCCTATCCTTATATTACACATTTAAACAATAAGCATGCAGATGGAGAATCTTGTTTACTTTTTTTTTTTATTACATTTTTTGCCTAATTGCTTTCTGCTACCAATAAGACTGTAGTACTCGAAGCTCAGCTTGTTTAACACATTTTACCGTGTTTAAACCAACTTCTGGAGATTTTTCCCCCAAAATGAGTGCAGCAATTGCTAAAAAAGTCAGCAGATTTTGTCTGGGACTGGCAATAAGGTACGTGAGGCTGTGCTATATTATCAGTATAGTCACAGCTAAAGGGTGTTGGTAGGCATGACCTTGAGTGCCATATTGCTTTTATAAAATGGTTACTGCATAAGAAAATATTAAGGACACAATTTAATAATTTTTTAAAATTATTTTTATTAAGTGGCGTCATTCCCCTAAGCCTCATCTCATAATTAAACGTAGCTATTCGTACATAACATTTAAACCTGCATTTGTGCATGTTTGGATACATTTTGGTACATGGATACATGATTTAGAAACGTACAAAATATTTGAGTAGTTACATTTTTACTATTTTTATAGACATTTCAGATCACTTAAAGGGATAGTTCACCCAAAAATGAAAATTCTCTCATCATTTACTCACCTTCATGCCATCCCAGATTAATATGACCTTCTTTCTTCTGCAGAACACAAATGAAGATTTTTAGGAAGAATATTTCAGCTCTGTAGGTCCATACAATGCAAGTGAATGGTGACCAGAACTTTGAAGCTCCAAAAAGCACAAAGTCAGCAGAAAAGTAATTCATAAGACTCCAGTGGTTAAATCCATGTCTTCAGAAGTGATATGATAAGTGTATGTGAGAAACAGATAAATAATTAAGTCATTTTTTACTATAAATCTCCACATTCACTTTCACATTCTTCTTCTTTTGTTTTTGGCAATTTTCCAATCTCCGTGCAAATTGGCACCTACTGGGCATGGAGGAGAATTTATAGTAAAAAATACCTAAATATTGATCTGTTTCTCACCCAAACTTATCATATCGCTATGGATTTAACCACTGGAGTCGTATGGATTACTTTTGCTGCCTTTTTGCGATTTTTGGAGCTTCAAAGGTCTGGTCACCATTGACTTATTGTATGGACCTACAGAGCTGAAATATTCTTCTAAAAATCTTAATTTGTGTTCAGAAGAAGAAAGAAAATTCATACACATCTGGGAGTAAAGGATGAGAGAATTTTAATTTTTTTGGTGAACTATGCCTTTAAACGTACCTCTAAACCTAATCACTTTTCAACAACATAAAAAACAAAAACATAAAAGGTATATAAATGTACATTGACAGTAATTTTAATTGCAATATACTAAACCATTTCCAAGTAATATAGTTCTTTGAAATGAGTTGAAAACAGTACCAGAAATCACACAGAACAGAATGAAATCAGTATTATGTCAAATTAGGTGAAAGCATCAACTGCGTTAAATAAATGTGACAGTATTGAACATTTAATTTTCCTCATCGATTATAAATAAAATTGAATAAAATGAACTGATTAATTCCAAGAATCCGATTCAATAATGATTCGTAAAATCTGTGCATCTTTAAAGTTGTTCATACGTAAAATGATTACATTTTAAATGCTGTCAATGCATCAGTATTGTACTTTTCACTGTCTATGTGTTGTTCTGCTCGAAGATAATACACAATAATAAACGAAGGTTAAGAGTTGGCCTCTATGTGTGCTGTGCAGTGATATACAGTACACAGTAGCTAAGTGAACAAGTATTCCATGTCTCATAGGTGTTACTATATTGTGTAATTTAGCACTGCTGAATCAGCATCCTGGATGTGGAATTCTCCATTTTATAATTCACACAATAATTATACACAATTATGCAAGTATTTTAACAAGTAAGAAAAACAAACTTTACTTTCCATCTATGGTTCCTTTTACATTTTAGTAGGCTCTATAGTCCTCCTGTGGAGGCTATTATTGATATTGAGTGTCGGAGGAAATAGAATCTGAGACTTTTAATGTGCGTTTCATGTCCGTTTTTGATGAATCTGTTTATTGGCTCTGTAATGAACAGAAGGAATGGGTGGTTAGTCAAATTATTGAGCGTTATTAACCTTGGATGAAATTCACAAAGCGCAGAAAAAACTGATGGAACATGCAAGAAAATTACAACTGGGGATAAAATGTTCGATAATGATTACGATCTCAATACCACCCCAGTGAGTGGCCGGAATGCATATATATATATATATATATATATATATATATATATATATATATATATATATATATATATATATATTTAAGGTCTTTTACCGGCTTTTAAAGATGGAAAGATTTTAAAACAGTTAGGAGTGGTTGAATGTCAACTCAAGTGGTTTATGGATCCAGTTTTCTTTTACTATTTTTGTGAGAGTGGAGATTTAAGATTTAACTCGATGCACTCGTCTCTCTCTCTCTCTCTCTCTCTCGCTGCCTCTTTAAAAGTAGTTCAATGAGAAATGTAGCTTCTGTCATAATTTATTTACCCTCATGTTGTTACAAACCTGTTTGACTTTATTCAGTGGAACACAAAAGGAGAAATTTAAGAATTTCCATGCCACTCTTTTCCACATAATGAAAGCGACAGACACTGTCAAACTCCCCCCCCCCCAAAAAAAGCAAGATTAAAGAAAAAATAGCACCATAAAAATGACTTCTTTGCTATATTTCAAGTATTCTGAAGTCATACAATAGATTTGTGTAAGGAACAGACAGAAATTATTGTTCATTTAATTTTATAATATACAGATTAAAGTAGGGCTGTCATTCAGTTCAAATTTTTAATTGAATTAATTACATGACATGCCGATTAATTAATCAAATGAATCATAATTAATCACATATAAATGATAGTTGCTTTTTGGAACTATTGGTTATCGGCAAAAATCTGTGTCAATAATTTTTTTTCCCTCATTTTATTTTATTCCTCATCAATAAACTTCATCTGGTGAAACATATACATATAAACTCTTCATCTGGTAAATATATAGGCTATAAAAAGCATAATTTGGTAAATACTTACATATATACCATTGTAAGTTAGCCTAGTCTCTGTTATTTCAAAATAAGAGTCCCGTGTGGATTTCAGATTTGTTTAAAGTTGAAAGTCCTGTAATGCACCAAATATATATTTTTCTAGTTATTATTGAGATTTTGGTTGCACAATAAACTGCCTTTGGGATTTTTTTTCATTTTGGACTCTTGTAGCCTCAATGTCTGTGCCCTTCATAGTAAGGAAAAGCTTTTTTTAAATAATTCTATAAATGTATTTTTAAAAACTGTCGGCCGATTAATCGGTTATCGGCTTTTTTGACCACCGTAGTTATTGTATCGGCAAAATCCGCTATCAGTCGACCTCTAGTTTTAGGTAGACCCATATATATCGATTTTACCAATTAATCGGTGCCGATAGTTGCTTTTTGGAACTATCAGTTATCTGCAACATTCTGTCGAAAGTTGCCAATAGTTTTTTCAGAATTTAGTAATTTAAAAAAATAAGTGTCCCCACTGTGTTTCGAGTTTGTTTATAATTAAAAGTCCTGCATTATGTACCAAATATTCATTTTTCTTCTAGTTATTATTGGGATTTTGGTTGAACAAAAAATTGCATCTGGGATTTTATTCATTTTGGACTCTTTGTCTTTTCCTGCCATGATAAAGAAATAATAAGATTTTTTTGTTATTATTACATTCTATAAATCAGTTTGAAAAACTATCAGCCAATTAATCGGTTATCGTCTTTTCCCACCACCTTAGTTATCGTATCGGCAAAATCCACTATTGGTCAACCTCTAGTTTTTAGTATATTTGTCAAGATAAAAGTAGCTGAAACTTTGAAAAGCTTGTTTTGAGATCCATGCATTCTGTTGTCAAGAATGCATCCTGTGTAACCAGCTCACTTTCTGTGGTTGTGCTGCTTGTGAGGTTTGTTAAGACATGCTCACTGTCCCCTGCTGATGCGGCTCACAAAAAAACAAAGTTACATGGACTTCAAGCTTGTTGGTAGGAAAATTAATACTTTTATACGTACTCAAAATTGATGTATGGTTCAGGAGGCATGATTAATTTTTTAACACGTTATTTTCTATATAGTTAGTTGCTCTAAATGAACACGTTAAAATGACAGCCCTAGTAAAATGATAACTTTCCCCTCCGCCAAAGCTCTAAATTGGATGATGGCAGGGTCCGAGTGTGGAAACGTGCATAAGGGGATGCCATGGGGATGGGGTGACTGATGTGAACGTAAGGCACAATGATTAATGGCAATGTGATTTAGCCGAGGCCACTTGAGGGTCAAAGATGGAGTTTGTGAGGGGAGGGCGGCAGAGGGCAGCTAGGGGCAACAGCAGCAGGGGTAATAGAACAGCGTGGGGCTGGTCAGGTGGAACTCCACTCCTCACACTCCGGTAATTAGAAACCATACATTTCACTTTGGCCATGACAACGCCTCCCCCAAACCCAAATGAAGATGGGGGTGATATTAATGGTGTAAATTAAGGCTCCCCGCAGACCGACAGGAATGCCAGACTACCTATTTTAACCCAAATGTACTGTATATACCCCACCTGCTGTGCTCTTGTTTTGCACCTCTGATGCTTTATGACCATACATGGTCATTTGAGCCGCCCTGCAGGTAGAATTGGAAAGCAGAAACGGAGCCATCAGTATAGCTTTTAAACTGGAATGTAAACTTAGTTAAGATCTTCATGTTGTGTTTATACGTACATCTACAGTCCAATTCCACGTCTACTATGTGGAACATGCAACACACACTGCAATGTGTAATTGATGCGCTAAAAATTACTAAAGAAATGGGACACCAAATGGAAGCAATAGCATTTCCATTTCCATTGAACTGCCCAAATGAGGTGTGTTGCTCATCTCTCCCCAGTAATCTCTGTCCACTAGAGGTCTGGGGCTCGACCTCAAACCTTACAGGACCTGACAAACCGTTGGGTTTTGGTCCAGGTTCGGGTCAGTTTTTCAAGTATAACTTCGGGTTTTGGTTAGGTTTCAGGTTTGTAATTAATGAACAAAATAAACTATTACTGTATTGTAAATATTTGAATTAAACATATATTTTTGAATATGATATAGGCTAAATTTATTTAACATATAATATTATTCTTTCATTTTAATGGAACTTGTTTCATGCATGGGCTCTCACTTACAGACATGTGCAAACAGAAAAGTTAGGGGCTGTTCACACCGAATGTGTCACAGACACATGCATCAAAGATTTCTCGTACTGTATTGTTCAGCACAGCATTATATATCTTTGTAAGAACAGGAAAAGCAGTACTCTATCCAATGAGATCAATCATTACCCTATTTGGAAAGACATACATAAAGATTCTGCATTAATTATGTAAATGAAACAAAATATTCTAGAACAGAAGAGTGGTATTTAAACCCTTTCCGCATGATTTCCGTTACTGACACACACACACACACACACTATGAAAATAGGACTATTGTCAAATGTAAGCTTAAACATATGTCAACTGAGAGGTCAACTAAGAGGTGTTGTTTCTTTTCTCTCACGCATCTTGAGATACCTGCGTTCTGTTTTGTTGCATTGCATCGTTTCATTGCGTTGCATCTAGCTTTTTTCCCCGAAGGTGTTGCAGTGTTTGATAAACGATAAGCCAATGTTTTTTTTCTTTTTTTTTCCCCATTTAGTCTTTTTAGGGTCCACCATGCCTTGTTAAAACTGTGTGGGGGGAATTCACTAAGAATTAATTGTGCCCCTTTTACGTGCTGCCCTCGTAAGTTTCCTGGTGAAATAAGCACTAGAGGCGCTACAACAATTGTGCGTTTTATTCACTTTCACACAAATCACGAGTTACTAAAATTTTCACTCTGTTACTCACACACTGCCATGTTATGGTATGGAAACACTTTTATTCTAACGCAGAATTTGAAAAAAGACACATTTTAAAGCTTCTGTAACAGACACACCTACATTTACACACTTATTCAAGTGTGATTTAACTTTTGTGGTAGCTCACCTGATAGAGTGTTGGACTTAGAGGACTGCAGCTTGAGACCAGTCAAGAACGAAAGCTGACACGTGAGATAAAAGTGTCATAAAAGAGACACAATATGACATGACTGCTTCAGTAAATGTGCTTTTTATGTCGCATTTGCGATAAGAACCCTATCGGTTGGGTTTATGTTAAGGATGTCTGTTTTGTTCACCTCTCATTTATCTTTAAGGACACTATTGGATAGGTTTAGGTTAAAGTTTTAGGTTAGGGAAGTACTTTTTACTCGTTAAAACCTCCATCTAAAAACCTTGTCTGATTACGACACCATTTCACTCGCTTTTGGCACCCCCCGCTAGACATTACACTGGGAAACTGCAGGCAAAAGTGTAATACAATGCGTAATCTTGGTCTGCAAAAATGTTGCCACGGTCACGTAATTTTAATGGGATCAGGCTGAAATCGCTACTCAACACAATTTGCACACGCAGGCCGATTCGGAGCACTATATAGCGGAGGATGCAGCAGACCACCGTCATCTGACACATTTTGGCAGGACTGAACAGCATCACTCCACTACTGTGATCCAGACACTTTACATGCCGAAAGTGCATCAAGAAATATGCCAGGTTATAAAGCTCTTCTCCATTATTTGATCATTATTTGATGAATTACTTCTGATATGATTGATAGATAAAGTACACAAACATCTCTTTCAATAACATTCCTTTTACCTGGCGTTAATGGCACGATATAATTGCGGCAGGCAATTTTTGTGAATAGTAGTATATAAGACGCAGGTTTTTGCGCTGAAATACCACATGCAAAAGTGGCGCAACTCTTTAGTGATTTTGCCACTGTATGTTTAACGTCACTATATACTGTTATGAATGTCACTTACAACGCCTAAAAAACCCCCACATCGTATTGGAACAAATTTACTTGCTTGGAGAAGACATTATAAAGAGAGAGTGATTTTGGGTTCAGCCTTAAAATTTTACTGCATCGGTAAGGCCATGTTCAGGCTTCAACTTCAGCCACTCTTCACTATACTGTAAATCTGTCTAATAATGAACAAAGCCAAAAAACACAAATCTAGGGCAGAAGTGAGAGGGATGAAAAAGAAAATCACTGAGAATCATGCGAGCGAATCAGAATGTTTCTCAGTCTAGCACTTTGTTTATCTTGGATCCTTCTTCCATTTGTATCTCCAAAATGAACATGTCCAGTAGAGACCAGGATGTGACCAGGAGAAGAACTCAGCACAATAAAATCATTAGCTGACCCAGAGGTCATCTCTGGAACATCCCGTCCTTACATTGTTAACACACAAAACTAAAACCTTTTATTTGCTCAAGTACAGCAGTTCTCAACTGGTTGCAGGTCTCTTTAGTGAGGGTCACGGACAGCAGGGATAAAGCAGTTCTACATGCAAATAAAGTAATGCATTGTTAGGATAGCAAAATAAACAGGCTTATCCTGTTTTAAAAGGGAGGTGAAAACACTTTCCAGATCTTGTGTTGCTGACATCAAAGCCTGTGCATCAAATCAATAATAACTTAATATAGTGGTCATATAACTGACCTTGTATTTTAATTTGATCTTTAAACAGCCGTGAAACGTCTCACTAGTTTAGCGGGATTTCTCCCTGCACATGTGCTAGATCTCTCTGCCTCCGTTTGGTGAACAAGCAGAATCATTATGTCCAAATTAATGTCAAGCCCCTCTTATTTCCATAAATAATACACGGCGGGTCGCTGTTGTCATTAAACTTGTTCTAATTTGTTCTCCATTACAAAAAAACAACAGTGTTGATTAATTCACACTTCAAGCTAAACAACAGCCATGATTTTTACAAGGTGACTAGGAGAATTGCTCTTTTCATCAACACTAATACGACACTTTTTTTCTGTTAATAATCTCTGTGCAATGAAAGCACAGTGTTTAATTGTTGTCATGAATCTGCTTTAGTAAATCGCTATTTTCGCTGATGGTTTACTGGCAAGGAAAACATTTCAATTCTCACATTTCTTGTTTGTATTTTGGCTCTATTTCTTGAAACCAAAGCCCTTCGCACAGATACACACAGCGCTCTCCATTACTCCTAATAAGGTGTCATAAAATTTAATTCCATGCTTGGTTTATCAGAGAGGAGTTCTTATCCTGCTCCAATTTTGAGTTTTAATGGGTAATACTCCTTAGCTCTCTCCTCACAATTAGGCCTCCTAGTTACCATTTAATGAAAATCAGATTAAAACATAATCTAATTAAAGTTCATTTTAATCCACGCTATCGTGCAGCCTGTCTGTCGCTCGGAATCATGCAGCACACAACGCACAGTTGGTTAGTTTGCATAGAAGAGGAAGGTCAGACTATCAATCAAGGGTTTTTACATATGCGTGTGTGTTGATGTGTTTTGTGGGGACAAATATGCACTCTGTGCTGTGGCCTAACAGTTAGTGCATTGAGCTTAGATGCATGAGCGCACAACGCAAGTTTGAATCTTGTATCATTTTCTGATCCTGTTTACCTTCTCTTTCACCATCATTTTCTAGGTAAATCCAATGAAAACAAGTTCAATTCACAATGCACACCAAAAAAAGAGAAAAAAAAAAAGAGATATATTTGAAATTAGAAATAATATATTGCATTAAGAAAATAAAGCTTGTTTTAGGACCATTAAGACTTTTGGAATATGATAATTAATACTCAAATTTATTACCATCCAGACATTTTAAATGATTGATAATAGATTTTTTTTTTATCATTGTGTTGCAGAAAAAACAAAAACAAACAAACACTTTAATAGAATGATTTTACATTTTTAAATCAGCATATATTTAAGTCAGTACAATTAATAATATTATGCTGTATAAATACTTACATTTTACTTACAAAATGTAATTAATATATCATAATTTTTTGAGATTTTGTCCTATCACAATAATGAGAATCTTAAGGTCTTAAAAATGCAAAATATAATTTCCAGTGGCGATTACTTTAACCTCCTGAGACCCGAGCGTGACTGCTGTGGTCATTTTCTATTTCCTTTTTTGATTTGTAACTAGTAGCACCTAATAAACAAGCACAATAATATATATACTGTATAATAATAATCATCTAGACCAAATAGTTTTACTGAAAATGTATTGCAACATATGTGGACAGCGGGACTAAGTTGTGAAATTTTAAATAATACCAAGCTGTAGAAAGTCAGATTTTTTTTCATCAAATTATTTATTATGTTTCCAGGAGTGTTGGATATTCAGGTTTTTGAGAAGTTACAGACATTAAATCATAAATTAGCATAATTAATTCTGATTCAAAGTAATGACCAGCATCATCCAATCACTGCCAACCATGTTAAAATAAAATGATACATTATAAATTCTGAATCTATGCACTGATTATCATTGTCCCATGTCTGCCAAACATGTTGAATGATCCAAACATCATCTGCAGCCTGAAACTGAACTTTTGGTCTGATTTTAGAAGTGAATGCACTTAGCTGCATAGAGAGCTATAGGATGCTCCCTTGTTCCCTATTTAGTGAATGACTTACAGTAACCTCCAGTGTGCTGTCTGTCTGCACTGGTCTCAGAACAGTTTAAAATGCACCTTATTTTCATCCTAACTCCATATAAAGCCTCTGAAAGCAACAATTTGTCAGCTTTTGGCTGAACCCATTGATTCTCAATGTGGTAATGCACATTAAATATAGAATTTCTATGGAAAAAATGTGCTAAAGTACACATTAGTGGTGTTTCGCAGTAAATCTCTCAAATATATAAAAATGGCATATCAGATGAAACTAGAGAATCTAATCTTTGGTGGGGTCGTACAAGGTTAATACTGCACAGGAAGCACGGCTTTCCCTAAATTTGCCTTCAGTCAATGTTTTTTTGTCCTACCTGGAAGCCATAATTCTCTATACTGTATGATGAGTGGACCAGCTCTCGAATGGGCGGAACTCCGCAACAAGCAGCAATATGTGATTGACAGCGTGTGACAGGGCTCTTCAACTACTTTCTTGCATGGGCCAAATTATCCAGATGAAAACAACTTAAGTAACATGTTACTTAAAAAACACCCTTAATACTGTGCATTTATTTATATTAATATAGTCACAGGGAATACTGTATATTGAATTTAAATTTTGTTAAGGTCTGGCCATAAATTCCTTCATAAGATCTGGCTGAAGAGCAAATGTGACTTATACTCTTAACTAACAAATCATTTTTGATCAACTTTACTTTGGAAAAAAAAAAAATAAAAAAAAAAAAAATATAATAATAACTTTAACATTTTAGGGATATTGTTTACAAACTATTAAAACTGAGAAGAAACATTTAGACCTGCTAAAGCCCTCTCACATTATCAATCCACATATGAAAACAATGGTCATATAATAATGTCATGTTTACTTAAGAATGCATTTAAATTTTGACGCTGACTACCACCCCTGGAGTTGCGAGTTCGAATCCAGGGTGTGCTGAGTGACTCCAGCCAGGTCTCCTAAGCAACCAAATTGGCCCGGTTGCTAGGGAGGGTAGAGTGACATGGGGTAACCTCCTCGTGGTCGCGATTAGTGGTTCTCGCTCTCAATGGGGATCGCGGAGAGTAGCATGAGCCCCCACGTGCCTCCACGTGCCAATGAGCGTTGTTAAACTCACCACTGATTGCTGAGGCTCACGCTTAAGAACGCTGAGTTTTGCACAGAAAGCACTATGGTATTTCAGATGGCTAGACAATTTGTTCAAAAACAGTCGGAGGGCCAGACAAAGATGACTGGTGGGCTAGATTTGGCCCGTGGGCCACCAGTTGACTAACCCTGGCTTATGAAATGTAAAAGCACCGTTGTCGAGGGCTGAGTGGAGATACATGAGCAGTTATTTGCAGTCTGACGTAAAACATCTATTTCAGTTTTCATAATCAAACATTTTGCCTATTGGCACTTTTAATTGTTGCAAAAACTGATTTGAGCTTAGTTGATTATTTTCATTAATATATAGCAGTAGTTCGAGTAGCTTTTGGGAGAAAATTGCTGACACCAAAAACAATTTGTGTTTCCTTTTCTTGAAAAGCACCAGCCGCTGTTGAAATCTTGTGTCAGGCCTCCATACTGAAGTGGAAAAACCTGTGACATGCGTGCAAACGTCACTCATATTCAGTGACAACTGTCAACTTTCATATCCACTGATACTCATAATTCACAGCACTGGAGAAGTTCATAGAGCGATAGAGTTATGCTTCTGTATTTGAGGCGTGTTGGCCTGTCAGGTCTTTCCTGAGCCATGACAGTGTAATATGTTTTACAAGCAGCATGGCCAAGGGTTATTTCACAGTCAGAGAGAGCAGACCACGCCAGCCACTAAACCGCTGCTGCTTGGGAACAGCCATGCAGCGACGCAGCACATTTAATCCACCTGCTGCCTGCTAGTGCACTTAGACGAGTGGTCAAGCCACCGAGTGTCAAGGGACACTCAATTTCCCTGCTGATTTAAAAAAAAAAAAAAAAAAACTTATACCAGTGTCAGCTGGTTTGTTGGTCTTAGCTGGTTTAAGCTGGTATCCCAGCCTGGCCAAGCTGGTGCTCAGCTGGATTAGCTGGTCTCTCAGTTTAAAAAGTGCCCAAATCCCTTCTAAACCAGCCAACACACCAGCCTGTCTTGGTTAGAAAACCAGCTTAGGCTGGTTTAAGAGGTTTTTTGTTTTATTTTGAAGTTCTTGAGATTTTGTTAAAGAAATTGTCACTTTTTAAAAATAGAGTTTTTTTGGGCTCTTGAAAATTTGAGATTTTCACATTATTGTATATATGTGAATAAATAAAGGTACATTACTAGTTTCAGCATTATTTGTACATTGTCACTTTGATCCCCCTCTACAAAATAATGATTACTCAGTAAAAATTTATGGCATTTAATGTTTCAGCTTTCATCATCTTTAATGTAAACTTTCTTTAGACATAATATTAACAGAATTAAAAATTACAGCCGGGGAATTTTCTGAAATTAGGTTGATTTAATGCGTAATAACCCTAATGCGAATTTGTGTCAGAGTGTGTTGCTAGACTGGTGATTCATCCTTGTGACAATGTTAAGAAAGACACATTTTATAGTGTCTCTGATTTAAAGTTCAGCAACCAAAACAGTGTTGGTTACTGTCCGTTTCAGTTAATCAATTAAAAATTCTGATTCGATGATTAATTTGTGTAATTAATCCAAAATGTTCATGAAAGTCCCTGTGTGGCATTTCACATGCATTGTTTTAGTGAAAATATGTATTGTTATATTGATGCAAATAAATTATAATTATGAATATAATTTTTTTTTAATTTAGTAAAAGACATTGTGGAATCATTTATATTTCATTTGATTATTAACCAGATTGTTACTGTATTGATGTTTCCTCTGATTAAGCCATTTCAGTGCAAATACATATCGTCTAAAGGGTGCTATAATAATAATAATAATAATAATAAAAATATATATATATACATACACACACACACTGGTGGCCAAAAGTTTGGAATTATGTACAGATTTTGCTCTTATGGAAAGAAATTGGTACTTTTATTCACCAAAGTGGCATTCAACTGATCACAATGTATAGTCAGGACATTAATAACATGAAAAATTACTATTACAATTTGAAAAAAAATGTTCAGAACTTCTTAAACTATTTCAAAGAGTTTTCATCAAAAAATCCTCCATGTGCAGCAATGACAGCTTTGCAGATCCTTGACATTCTAGCTGTCAGTTTGTCCAGATACTCAGGTGACATTTCACCCCACACTTCCTGTAGCACTTGCCATAGATGTGGCTGTCTTTTCGGGCACTTCTCACGCACCTTACAGTCTATCTGATCCCACAAAAGCTCAATGGGGTTAAGATCCATAACACTCTTTTCCAGTTATCTGTTGTCCAATGTCTGTGTTTCTTTGCCCACTCTAACCTTTTCTTTTGTTTTTCTGTTTCAAAAGTGGCTTTTTCTTTGCAATTCTTCCCATAAGGCCTGCACCCCTGAGTCTTCTCTTTACTGTTGTACATGAAACTGGTGTTGAGCGGGTAGAATTCAATGAAGCTGTCAGTTGAGGACATGTGAGGAGTCTATTTCTCAAACTAGAGACTCTGATGTACTTATCCTCTTGTTTAGTTGTACATCTGGCCTTCCACATCTCTTTCTGTCCTTGTTAGAGCCAGTTGTCCTTTGTCTTTGAGACTGTAGTGTACACCTTTGAATGAAATCTTCAGTTTTTTGGCAATTTCAAGCATTGTATAGCCTTCATTCCTCAAAACAATGATTGACTGATGAGTTTCTAGAGAAAGCTGTTTCTTTTTTGCCATTTTTGACCTAATATTGATCTTAAGACATGCCAGTCTATTGCATACTGTGGCAACTCAAAAACAAAGACAATGTTAAGCTTCATTTAATGAACCAAATAGTTTTCAACTGTTTTTGATATAATGACAAGTGATTTTCTAGTACCAAATGATCAATTTAGCATGATTACTCAGGGATATGGTGTTGGAGTGATGGCTGCTGGAAATGAGGCCTGTCTAGATTTGATCAAAAATGACTTTTTTCAAATAGTGATGGTGCTGTTTTTCACATCAGTAATGTCCTGACTATAATTTGTGATCAGTTGAATGCCACTTTGGTGAATTAAAGTACCAATTTCCTTCCGAAACAGCAAAATCTGTACATTATTCCAAACTTTTGGCTACCTGTGTGTGTGTGTGTGTGTGTGTGTGTGTGTGTGTGTGTGTGTGTGTGTGTGTGTGTATATATATATATATATACACACACACACACACACACACACTTAAAATAAAATATCCTACTTGCAAAAAGCCCTATTTGAATTTTCAGTCAGGTTACTGTGATTAAACTCGTAGGATTTAATGAGTAAAGGTGGCCAGCAGAAAGACCAACATATTTCTGAAGATTATAGGTATAAAAAAAACATGAAGCTTGAGACTCCTGCAGACGGAACAGCAGTTTTCTTCCTCCCGGCGCTGTGGGACACTGCAAATTTAGAGATTTGACCTTTTTTGTCCTTCGTATGATGGAAAAATACACCATTCCACCCATCTAAAATTCTCTCAGATTTTTTAAAACTTGTTTATTAATGGCGGACTTGCAAACTTAAGCCATTGTTTAGAACTTCAGGATTTTTCTTCCCGTATCTATTCTGAGACACGCGTACCTTTATGACTGGTGCCCACTCCGGTAATAAAGTGCTGATGCCAGCTTTAGAGAAACTTTAAACACACTTGGTGTTATCAAAGGCACAATGCAAAATGGCAAGTCAGCAAACCAGCCAAAACAATACCCCAAGTCCCCCCTAAATATAACCTTTTTCAGTGTAGCAAATATTTTGTGTTTCTGCCTTCCCCCAACCGTGTATATTTAGATGGTTGTTTCTACCTTTTGGGTTCAGCTGACCCATTTAGACCGGTGATTTTGGAAATGAATTTTAGAAATTGATATGAGGCAGTCATCAGAGTCATTTTCAAATGAATGAGGCAAAAGTATCTTTGACGCTTTATCACAGTGCGTCTTATCACATTAGCTTTGAAGTGCTTTAAGATCATGGGTTGTGCAAGAAAGTTTGTCTTTACAAACTGTATACTATAGCAGTTTAAAAAAAAAAAAGTTTTAGAATCTATTTTTTCTTTTCAATTTTCCCTTTCAGTTTAGTTCAGTTTTCATTCGTTTTATTAGTGTTAGTTTTAGCTTTGTTTGCTAGTTTTAGTCACTCTTTTTTTTTTTTAATATATATATTTATATTTTGTTTTTATTTTAATTTTGGGCTGTCTGGTGTTTTCACTATTATATGGCATTTTCATTTTCTAACCTTAATGAAGGTAGGGTGTAAAGGTTTCATTTTTTATTTTATTTTATGTTTATTTCAATTAACAGAAATGTTTTCACTTAGTTTCTATTAACATAAGTAAAGTATTGAATAATCCGTTAATAATACTATACTGTGGTCGTTTATGTCCTTTTCAAAGGTTTTAATTCTGTTTCTTGTCTTTAGGATTGACTTTTTTGTTTCCTGCAGGAGAGGTGCCTCAAGGTCATGTCCTTGGTCCATTTTCATTTAATTATCTGTTCAGAAGCTATTGGAGTTTTGATCATTTACATCACTTGAAAAGGGACTTGATTGAGTATCTTAATGAAGAGCCTTTGGCTTTCTGTTTGATGGAGAATGAATCCGAGATATGAAATTCTCCAGCTCATCTTCACGGCACCCGTTCACCCTCCGATTTGGTCGCTGCAAATAATGGCAAGAGCACTGCAAAGTTATCAGAGTGGAATGACTTATCTCAATCATGTCATTTCTCTTCTCCCACAACCCCTCTTACACCCACCCTTACCCTATCTGCAGGTTTTGAGACTGCCCGATCATTTGCTCTTCACGGCGCCCATGTGATCTTAGCCTGCCGTAACAAAAGTCGTGCCAGTAAAGCAACGAGTCTGATATCAGAAGAGTGGGTTAGTATAAAGACACACACACACACACACACAGAGAAAGAGAACTCCTGACCTTTACATTTCATATGTTACATTTTGTGTAGCTATTCATAGGCATCCACCTTCTAAGGGGCTGTTAATACATGAATTGTTCTTGCATTTAAAAAAAAAGCAAGATGGAGAGCAATGTATTTTCTCTTAGATCGCACAAACACATAAGGGGAACAAAATACGCACTCTTACTATGATCTACAATGTACAGTATAACAAAATAAACACTACAAAGTAAACGTTGTATAGGCTAATATATACTGTAATTCATCAACAGTAGATCATCAGCGATTGCTTGTCACAATTGTCTGGTTTTCCGGTAATCTGGTATAAAATAAAAACAGATTTTTCCTTTTCTCTTGGGACACCGTCAGTCAAAATCAACATAAACATTCAAATGAAATTATGGTTAATGTATATCTCCATAACAACAAAACCTCTTCGGAGCACTAATTTTTATAACCTTACTTTATGAAACCCCTGAAAAAAAAAAAAAACTATTGGCACTGATTTATTGGTAAAATCGATATATCGGCGACCTTTAATCAAGATTTCTCTCTACGACCTCTAATCAAGATTTCTTTCTACTTTAAAAAATAAATAAAAATATTGCCGGCAATCTATCTGTAAAACCGATATATCGACGACTTCTAATCAAGATTTCTCTCTACTTTAAAAAAACAACAACTATTGGCACCAATTTATCTGTAAAACCGATATATCGGGGCAACCTCTAATCAAGATTTCTCTCTACTTAAAAAAACAAAAATCAATAACTAGCACCAATTTATCTGTAAAACCAATATATATCGGTGACCTCTAATCAAGATTTCTCTCTACTTCAAAAAAACAACTATTGGCACCAATTTATCTGTAAAACTGATATATCGGTGACCTCTAATCAAGATTTCTCTCTACTTTAAAAAAAAAAAAACAACAACTATTGGCGACAATTTATCTGTAAAACAGATATATCGGCAACTTCTAATCAAGATTTCTCTCTACTTAAATAAAATAAAAAATATTGGCACCAATTTATCTGTAAAACCGATATAACGGCAACCTCTAATCAAGATTTCTCTCTACTTAAAAAAAAAAAATCAAATATTGGCACCAATTTATCTGTAAAACCAATATATCGGTGACCTCTAATCAAGATTTCTCTCAATTAAAAAAAACAAAAACTATTGGCATCTAATCAAGATTTCTCTTGACTTTTCCGCCAACTTGGGATGATTTTTTTTCCACTGAGCTCATTGCAAAAAAATAAATAAATAAAAAAAAATCATATTTTTAATTAATCTTTGTCTTGTTTTTTAGTAAAAATATCAAAAACTCCTTAAAACAATTTACCTGTTAAGCAAAACTGCATAAGATATAAAGACTTCTTCACAGAGAATCTACTGTGTCTTGAATACAACAGTGTATTTTGCATTGTGACACTGGCAGATTTTTTTCACTAATCTTTAGCACACAAGTGAAAAAATGTGTCTAACTTCTAAAAGCAAACTTTAAAAGAATAGTTCACCCAAAAATGAAAATGATCTTATCATTTACTCACCCTCATGCCATCCCGGATATGTCTTCAGCAGAACACAAATTAAGATTTTTATAAGAATATCTCATCTCTCTTAGTTCATACAATGTAAGTGAATGGGTTCATAATTTTGAAGCTCCAAAAATCACATAGGTCCACATACAAGTAGCCCATATTACTCCAGTTGTTAAATCAATGTCTACAGATGTGATGATAGGTGTAGGTGAGAAACAGATCAATATTTTCTGTAATTTTTTTACTATTAATTCTTCTCCTTGCTCTGTCAATCTCCATTTTAACTTTCACTTTTACATTCTTCTTGTGTTTTTGGTGATTCTCTTTCTTTATGCATATCGCCCCTTACTGAGCAAGAAGAAGGATTTTTTAGAAAAAATGTACTTAAATATTGATCTGTTTCTCACCCACACCTATCATATCACTTCTGAAGACATGGATTTAACCACTGGAGTCTTGCGGATTACTTTTATGCTGCCTTTATGTGCTTTTTTGAGCATCAACATTTTGGCACCCATTCACTTGCATTGTATGAACCTACAGAGCAGAGATATTCTTCTAAAAATCTTCATTTGTGTTCTGCAAAAGAAAGAAAGTCATACACATCTGAGATGGCATGAAGGTGAGTAAATGATGAGAGAATTTTCATTTTTGGGTGAACTATCCCGTTCAATCTAAAACCTCTCTTAAAGAACATCCAGCTTCTATGACCCATTAACAAATAGCAACTTTACCAGCCTAATTTTTTATTAATATTCTCTCTACTCCTGAAGTTGTATGTCAAGCTTTTTCTGATCTCACCGATAGACTCCATTATTAGCGGAAGGGGGGGAGCGAGGGCCGTCTGATAATTAACTTTGATTATTGCACTAATATTGTGGCACTCTTGACACTCCCCTAGATTTATGAGTGTGAGAAAATAAACAAATGAAATGTAGGTGCTGGAGCAGAAAGAATAAGCTATTACGAGGCACAGTAATTACAGCCGTCTTGAGACTCGAATTAGTTGATTAATTACAGGATGCCAATGGATTACAGGGGAATCTAAAGTGTTTTAAAGCAGTGGCAATATCTAATTGAACAAAGCCCTCTCTCGACGCTGGATAATTCCTCGGCCTCGACAACTTCAAATCACGTCATGTTTTAATAAATGTATCAGCTCCGCTCGGAGGCATTTTACAAGCGTACCGCAATCCGCCGGCAGAGAAACGGTACGGAGACATTCACAGAATCCTTTAATAATCAGAGTTATTAAAGAACATTGAAATATTAAGGCAAATTACCTCGCAAAAAAGCAGAATGATCTGATTAATGTTTACCGACACCTTACTGGGACTTTTAATTTTTCATTCTCTAACAATTATTGCGAAATATTTGCAAGATGTTTGAATGTAATTCTCAAAATATGAGCCCTCTGGACTTTTCTTTTGAGAAATGAGGAAAGTAATACTGCAAGATGGCTTGATCAGGTTAAGATTTTCATATTCTGATTAAAAAATATTGAATTTGATTTGACTCCTAAAGCGCAGCTGCAGCAGGATGAGTAATGGAAGGTATGATATCTGAATAAATCTCATCGGCGGGAAATGCATACTTACACCTCAGGAGTGATATTAATAGATCCGGGAAAGGACAGGACTAGGAAATTAATCGTTAAAATGATGAATGTACTCTCCGTTGTCTTCCCACGCTCTTCTGGTAAGGTTACGTTGATAAAGATGTGTGTTTTGGAACTTATACAATGAAAGGTCATCATATCTACTTCCGAGGTCACTTGGAGCATTGTACGGGATTGCAGAGGTGCTGGGGAAGTGTTAGTGATGAAAATTACTGTTGAACATCTTGAATTCAGAGTCGAAACCTGCCGCTTTTGGCCCTGTATACTTTTAGAAAATAAGCTCTCTTAAAACATACTTTTTACACTCTCACTAGTTTAATTGGTCTGCTAGCTATATCCAAAAGTGTATATACATGCATCACGGAGAATTCTGTAATTCGCATGAACAGAAAAGTTTCTGTTCACAAGTGATGTTTTACTTTTTTCTTAATAATCTTTAAATTTCACATCAGTATCATATTTCATGTATCATATTTAGTGTTAGGTAAGTTACTTAAAAACTAATCCACTATAAAATACTAATTCTTTAAAAGTGTAATCAGACTACTTTACTGATTTACTAATTACTTTGCTTTTTGTGTTATTTTCTAAACCACTTCACAGAAATTACAAAAGTAATTAGATTACAGTAACTAATTTGGAATCAGATTTTTTTTTTCAAGTGTCCTCTTCACTGACACCGTTGTTACCAAGTACTCAAGTCTGGGACTTGACAGCATGGTAAAACATTTCCAAGACAGTTTTTATTGCGACTTTTATATAGAAAAAAATTATGTTGATACAGTGCATCCGGAAAATATTCACAGCGCTTCACTTTTTCCACATTTTGTTATATTACAGGCTTATTCCAAAATGGACTAAATTCATTATTTTCCTCAAAATTCTACAAACAATACCCCATAATGACAATGTGAAAGAAGTTTGTTTGAAATCTTTGCAAATTTATTCAAAATAAAAAATGAAAAAAATCACATGTACATAAGTATTCACAGCCTTTGCCATGACACTCAAAATTGAGCTCAGGTGCATCCTGTTTCCACTGATCATCCTTGAGATGTTTCTACAACTTGATTGGAGTCCACCTGTGATAAATTCAGTTGATTGGACATGATTTGGAAAGGCACACACCTGTCTGTATAAGGTCCCACAGTTAACAGTGCATGTCAGAGCACAAACCAAGCCATGAAGTCCAAGGAATTGTCTGTAGACCTCCGAGACAGGATTGTATCGAGGCACAGATCTGGGGAAGGGTACAGAAACATTTCTGCAGCATTGTAGGTCCCAATGAGTACAGTGGCCTCCATCATCCGTAAATGGAAGAAGTTTGGAACCACCAGGACTCTTCCTAGAGCTGGCCGCCCGGCCAAACTGAGCGATCGGGGGAGAAGGGCCTTAGTCAGGGAGGTGACCAAGAACCCGATGGTCACTCTGACAGAGCTCCAGCATTTCTCTTTGGAGAGAGGAGAACCTTCCAGAAGAACAACCATCTCTGCAGCACTCCACCAATCAGGCCTGTATGGTAGAGTGGCCAGACAGAAGCCACTCCTCAGTAAAAGGCACATGACAGCCCGCCTGGAGTTTGCCAAAAGGCACCTGAAGGACTCTCAGACCATGAGAAACAAAGATTGAACTCTTTGGCTTGAATGGCAAGCGTCATGTCTGGAGGAAACCAGGCACCGCTCATCACCTGGCCAATACCATCCCTACAGTGAAGCATGATGGTGGCAGCATCATGCTGTGGGGATGTTTTTCAGCGGCAGGAACTGGGAGACTAGTCAGGATCGAGGGAAAGATGAATGCAGCAATGTACAGAGACATCCTTGATGAAAACCTGCTCCAGAGCGCTCTGGACCTCAGACTGGGGCGAAGGTTCATCTTCCAACAGGACAACGACCCTAAGCACACAGCCAAGATAACAAAGGAGTGGCTACGGGACAACTCTGTGAATGTCCTTGAGTGGCCCAGCCAGAGCCCTGACTTGAACCCGATAGAACATCTCTGGAGAGATCTGAAAATGGCTGTGCACCGACGCTCCCCATCCAACCTGATGGAGCTTGAGAGGTCCTGCAAAGAAGAATGGGAGAAACTGCCCAAAAATAGGTGTGCCAAGCTTGTAGCATCATACTTAAAAAGACTTGAGGCTGTAATTGGTGCCAACGGTGCTTCAACAAAGTATTGAGCAAAGGCTGTGAATACTTATGTACCTGTGATTTTTTTTTTTTTTTTTTTTTTTTTTTTCAGTTTTTTTTTTATTTTTATAAATTTGCAAAGGTTTCAAACAAACTTCTTTCACGTTGTCATTATGGGGTATTGTTTGTAGAATTTTTAGGAAAATAATTAATTTAATCCATTTTGGAATAAGGCTGTAACATAAAATGTGGAAAAAGTGAAGCGCTGTGAATACTTTCCGGATGCACTGTATATATTGCAGTTTTTCAGCATTTCCTCGGGTGTCGTGACATCGTCCCCTCGTGATCACGAGCAGCTCTGTGTGCTGATGTCATTTCTTGCGCTAAAACATTGCTGATTGTCTTGAGAGAAACAATAGTTTATTAATAGAGGCGGGCAAGGTTGCACTGCAGATCTCTGTGTCTGTGCGAACAAGCTTACTAATCACACTGTAAACGCCTCCGTCTTTCCATTTACAGTAATCACAGCAGCAAACGTATAGAAAAGAGCAAAGTCACGCTGATTCAGCTGTTCTATGCCCACACAGACACACACACACACACACACACACACACACTTGTCATTTGCTTTAACCCCTCGGCTAGGAACCAATCCATCTCTGGTTCCGTGATCCTCTGGGGTTATCTGTGGACGGAGGGGTTGAGGGTCATCCAGGGGTTAGTTCAAGGTCGCAGCAAGGTGCTCCATCAGTTTAGAGGTCAGGAGGAAGTGTAGTAGCATTGTTTTCAGGGCCATGAGTCTGGGTTCTTCACCTCCCTCTGGGTTGTGCTGTTGAGGAAAACATGAGAACAAAACACAGGATGGATTTCCCAGATATATTACCTTCTTAACTGCGTGCTGCTTCAACTATGAGCACTTATTTCAACTACAAGTCACAGGGGTTGATTTTTATTAAAACTAACAGATATCAGCTTTGTCTTTTTGTTATAAAAAGGACACTTTAAAACTGCCTTCGGAACTTTTTGACCAGGCCTTCAGAATTTATTTTCAGTACATTTCAAATGTCTTTAATGTAAAGATGTTATTGTTTTATGCTTGTCCCAGACCCAGACTGTCAATCTTCCATTTTAAAAATATAATTGATTACATTTTTAAAACTATGATATTTAGCCTAAGAATGAAATAAACAAACCATTTCAAAATTGACTGTGTGAAAATGATTTAAATCAGGTCAAGTCAGCTTTTTTTAACTGTTGTGGCTTCATTTACACCACAACCAATATTTTTTGTACAGTGTAGTAAAGTAAATTTTATTGCAAGAACTTTCGACATTTAATCATGTGCAAGATATGAATTATAAATATCTATAAATACATTTTCACTAGTTAAAATGCAAATTCTTGTGATCAGCAATGGAATTCTTACCAAAGAAAATGCCATTTTTTTTATATCAGTCATTTTCTTTTTTGCAGTAGTATAAATGTTAATTTTTGATCTATAAAAATGACGCAGTTACTCACAGAAATACCCATTCTTGAAATCAAAAAATTAATTTTAACATGTAAAAGCTGTCATTTTTTTTTTATCTGTAACTGAATTTGCACTAGTAGAAGTTTACTGTGATCTGTCATTCACTCTTGATCAAACAAAATTACAGATATTTGAATAACTTTCTTGCTAGTTACATTTACATTTATGCATTTGGCAGACGCTTTTATCCAAAGCGACTTACAGTGCCCTTATTACAGGGACAGTCCCCCTGGAGCAACCTGGAGTTAAGTGCCTTGCTCTAGGACACAATGGTGGTGGCTGTGGGGATTGAACTGGCAACATTCTGATTACCAGTTATGTGCTTTAGTCCACTATGCCACCACCACTCCATAGTTAAAATTCCAAATACACATTATACAAATTATGTTTTATATCAATAATTACATTGTTACTAGTGCAAATGTCCATTCCTGATATCAGCATTTGCATTAAAACTAGTAAAAATGCCAATTTTTGATATCTGTCATTTTCACTAGTGGCAAAATTAAAGGGGTTATGACATACATACATTTTTTTTTTAAAAATTTTTCATAATTGTATTATCTTCCCTGAAGTCCACTTATAATGTTAGTAAAGTTTTTTTTTTGTACCAAACAGTCATAATTTAGTAATATATAATAATCCGCCCCCCCCCCCCCCCCGGTCTCTGGCCCTCTGTCTGCGTCTTTTAAAGCTGCACGAAATGTATGATAACGGTCAAAGCCGTGCAAGTTTATGTAGAAAAACATTTAAATCCAGACAGACACATGAAGGTGTCCTGTGTAAGTCCACTTTGGATGAATTTACCTGTGTGACTGACTGAGCACCAGTGGGCGGGGCCAAGGGTGCAATGATGAAAAATAGGCGTATTTATGATGTAAGAGGCAGTCATATGCAGATGTATTTGGTCCTTGTGACGTCACAAGTTCCACAAATTCCAAACGAGCCATTTTTGCAGCTTGGTTTTAATAAATAATCTCTTTATATTAAGGAGGAAGTTTTCAGTTCTGAAACTTACAGTATGTTTTTATAGTACAATGACCTCTTATATGTCAAAAGATCTTGGAAAATTTGATTCCTCATGTCATGACCCCTTTTAAGATATCTTTAATTACTCTTCAATATATTGATACCTGCAATCTATTTCCAGATATCTGAAATATAAAATAAAATTAATTTACAGATATCCAAAAATATCATTTTTACAAGTTGTATTTTAAATTGTCAGGAATAGATATTTGTCGTAGTAGCTATGTAATCATTAATATAAAAATTATCATTTTTACTAGTAAGAAGTACAGTACATAGATTAAGTGTTGAGGGGGCTTGCGATAAAAGTTAGTGTACTTGTTTACCAAAATATGTGTGATGCGTGAAGGAATGTGGAGAAATATTAATTTGTGAACTGAATACTTGTATGTCATTTTCAGTCAAGCTGTGATTGCACTGTTTGACATTGTAAGTAAATTAAACTCGTTAATTCCTAAAAGTCCACAGGGCCGAAATTGACCATAATTGAAGAAACACCAATCTTCTGTTATATCCAGTTTTGTTGTCTTATAGTTGGATGAGAAAGACTTTGTCAGAAGGAAACTCCTAAAACACCTAAATGTCCAGATCTAGGAGAAATGTAAAACAAGATAAACACACATACATTTATCAGCCACCAGGAGTCTGACCACAGACTTTCAGAGTGGAGGAGATTCGAAAAGGAGGAAAATTGATATTATGAATGTGTTTTACAATGTGAAGCACATTGGTGGTGTTTGTGGTGTTGAGCGGGTGGAGTTTTTATATTATGTTGGGCCCACAGTAAAGACAGACAGGAATTAAACCACAGATGTGCACTAGAGCAAATAAAAACACCCCTGCTTGGTCGCCTAAAGACCTATTGTACAATTCTTTTAAAACAGCTTTTGTTTTTCATTAATTGATCAGGTGGTGACTTGTAAACTAACAGCATTTATTAATCTTAGTTATTGTTAATTTTTTCCATCCATCCATCCATCTGAGTCATTTGGCATATTTAATATGAAACTGCAATTTTCTTTGTCAAAATACGAGTTACTGTTACTGCTGTAAATGTTTTTATTAATTTTAGTAAGGGTGATGATGTGTATTTGAAAAATCTTTATTTTGGCACATGCCAAAATATTCCAGCAGAGTGGATCCCTGGAGCGAGTAGTTCTATGATGGCTCACGTGAGTCGCGCCCCACTGAGCACACTCGCATAAAAACTAGACTTCAGTTGCGCTGCACAAGCATGCATCTAAGATGAGAATTCTTAGAATTTAGCATGTATAAAGCACCGAACATGAGATGAATATCATTAATTTAGTGTCAGTGGGGCAAAATTTAGCTTGGGCGGCTGCCGAAAAATGTTCAACGCAGAAAAAAACCCTAGTTATGATGTTGTGTTTTGTGACATAATGGATAATCGTAGCTCATCAGATTTGCTACACTATATTTGCATCCGGAGGTTTGAACAGAGGCATAAAACTCTCACAATGCCTCGTTACAGAGGACAGCAGAGTAGGTGCATTAATATAGAATATAGGTGATAAAAACAAACTGAAGATACCTGTGCATTAAACGGTTTTAACGCACACTTTTCAGCCAATCAGAATCAAGTATTCGAATAGACCATGGTATAATGATTGTCAATGATCTAAGGGGTGATGGTACTGTAGTAGATAAATCAGGTATGTTGTGTTTGTGGGTCGAGTCCATGAGTGTGTATGTTTAATTTTCTTGATTGTCTATAAAATTCTGCTGATCTTTGATTCATGTTCCCGGGGGGGGATGTTTAATAAAGTCCCGAGAGGCATTGTTTTCAGATCAAGGCCTGTCTAATGTCCAGCAGAATAACTTAACAACTTTCACCCATTTAAAAGCATTAGCCAAATTTTTATCTCGTTGTGTCAAAATGGTAATGAGGTGCTTTGTAATCATGTTAATTGCCTACCTAGCTCCATGTTAGCATGCATTCATTGTTTCCACGGAATGGTATTTACAGTCGAGATGAAAATTAACACGCGGCGTGTCGACTGAAGATCTGTTGTGTTGTTGGGGTGAGCTGTGGAACCAATTAGGGCGAGCCCTGCTCTCCACTGAGGGCTTATGAGAGGAAAACACAACCTTGTAATGTGTAAAAAGCAAATTAACATTGTGGTGGATAGACAGGTCTTTGTAATTAGATAACTGACCATGTTTAGACTTCATGGTCTTCAGCCATCTTCAGTAAATGCAGCCCGCTCCTGTCATGTTGTGCTTCTTATTTAGTACTAGAGAATGGAAAAGTACTCTACTTTCAGTGGCAAAGCTAGTTGTGTTCTGAATAAGCAGTATATTTAAACCTACCATGGACCAATGTTGGGGGGAAACTAATTAAATGTAAATTAAGCAATAATCAAACACGTTCTGCTAAACAGTCTACTATAAAGTCTGAAATCTGTTTCTTTTAAAAGAACTGGTTCAAAAAAACGATTCACTGATTCATTTCAGTCCTTATGCCGAAGTTCCTGTAGGTCATTTTGCGTTTTTTTTTTCTTGTGGCAAACTATTTAGTTAAATGCTGCTGTTTCCACTCAGGTATATACATATAGGATGTTTTCTGATTTATTAGCTTTAAATTGCTTGTTAAAATCAGGATTTCAACTGTCATGGAAAACTTTGAAATATCAGGGAATATTAAAAAAGTGTTTTCTCATGGAAATTTCTAGAGTGAATAATATATATATATATATATATTGTGTCGAGGAGGAGGGCGGGGCCGGCCGTGTGGACTCACAGCCCCCAGTCGGGCTAATCAGCCGAGGAGAGGGATAAGGCCGAGCCGGAGGTGGCAGTTCAGGAGAGAGAGAGCCACACGCAGCTGCCGCATGCGTGTTTGTGTTTTGTGTCTTTTTGTTTCATTAAATATAAAAAAAAAAAATAAAAAAAATAAAAAAAAAGTTTAATTAAATATTACTTTGACTGTTCAGCCGGTTCCCGCCTCCTCGTTGTCACATATTAAATTTTTTCTCTGCTCTGAAATATTCTATCGGATGGATATTGCTCTTGTGTAGAGTAAAACATGCTCCAGTTTACTGTATAAAGTAAAACAAGCTCCAGTTTACTTCTTTAGAGTGATTTATTCAAACTTTTAGAAATCGGTCAAAATAATTCCTTAGCAAATTGGACTGAATCAAAATGATTTTTAAAAAATCTGTATCAAGTAATCAAAATGCCTGGAAAAGTCATGGAAATTCATTGGTCAAAAAAAGTGGGAACACTGTAAAATTTTATGTTGTCACTGTAATTAAAATCCTCCATTTTGTCATTAGCTAGTTTTGTTATTTGCTTGTAGTGTAGCTAACTTCTCAAAATGGTAGCTAGGCTGTAGTTTAACAATTTTAAACAATAAGAGATAAACAAAACAATAACATTTTAAATATAAGCTTTTAGCTGAAGCTGTAGCTTCACGAAAACTTTGTGGATGAATTAGCTATTAGAAGACCTGTTGCATATAATTGCTTTTGGGAGTTTCAGTGTAGTGCAAGAGAACAAAAGATGTTTGGGGAAAATTATTCAGTGTTTAGTCTGGTTTTTTAGTGATGAGATGGGATGGAAATAAGCATGTCTTTGAACCATAAAAATAAATAAATAAATAAACATGAAAAAAAAAAAAAACACCTGTTACTGTAGCTACATAAAGACTGGACTAAGGCTAATTATGTTTGCTTTGCCACTGCTAGGTGTATTCAAGTTATTTGCGGGTTTAGTCTTTTAGTCTGCCATTTAGCCTTTGATGAGGTAACAAGAGACCCCCGTTCTCAGTGGTCTGACTCAAATATTAATTAGAACAGAATAAGATTGGGGTCAAATTCATTCTGTGTGTGAAACAGAAACATGCTAATCCAAATTGAGAGGAAAAACCAAACACAGGATCAGATACTGAAATTTCTAAAGCAGTTCTTTTCAGACAGGATTCGTTTTCGAAACAATGTTTGAGTTATAATCATTAACATAAGATATCTGTGATTTTAGGTATGGATTCGGACAGGATTGGAATCTTTCTAGTTTTTATAAAGATGGTAGTGGTGACTTACATGTGCTGTTAATGCATGAATTAGGAAACTCATTGAAATAAATAAGACTTAAATGTTTGATTAATTATATAATGATAACATGTTGTAACTAGGGCTGGAAATGTAATGCATTAATTTCTGCAATTAATAGTTGACTGTTTAACATGTAAAAAAAAAAAAAATAGCATCCATCTGTCCGTCCATCCATCCATCCATCCATGTTTTTACCCACTTCCTTTGGCTGAAATTGGCATATATACATTTCCATCAGGTACACGCTCGACTCAACTGTACATCCTAGCACAGAAACTGATCGTACGGCGCAGTGCACAGTTGTAGAATAGAGACTTCACCCGCAAGTGGTGAGCCAAGTGTGGGAGAGATACGGGCAAGCTGCCGTATCTCTTCGCATCACCTGAAAACACTCATCATCTGAGCCACTGTCAAAAAAACAAAACTGCACGAGAGAGACCCAGCATGAGCGTGATAGAGACTAAACAACAGCCAGAAAAATAAAATAAAATTGTTTTGAGATTTTAAACATCAGCAAATTAAACTTCAGCATTCAATTTGTTTTATAACTGTATGTATAGTGTCTAATAATGCATTGGCAATGTACACTTAAGTTTATTTTACCAATAAAGCTTGATATGAACTGAATCTGCCAATTTGATCTTATTATTCAAATAGTCCACTGGAAAATGGCATGCATGTTCACTGATTTTATGGCATGCATACAGATATTTGTATCAAAGATTTATAGCTGTAAAAATTTGTCCATTTTAACTTTATCTGTAAAAATGGAATATTATAACATATTATAATATTTTTTCGATTCACAGCCTTAGTTGTAACATGTTACAAATGATATGTGCGGTGTTGGGTAGATTAATTCTAAAATGTAATCTGGTATTGATTACAAATTACAGAACTAAAACTATAATTAGTAATGTAATATTTTAGATTGCACTTTTAAGATTATCTAAACTTATTGTTTTTGGATTATTTATTACATGCTGACTTTGTGCTTTTTGGAGCTTCAAAGTTCTGGTCACCGTTCACTTACATTGTATGGACCTACAGAGCTGAAATATGTTTCTAAAAATATTCATTTGTGTTCTACAGAATTAAAATGAGTAAATGATGAGAGAATCTTCATTATTGGGTGAACCATCCCTTTAATACACTTAAAATTTGCATCATCAAAACATGTAATAAGTAATCCAAAAGCAATCAGATAATCTAAAAAGTGCAATCTAAAAGATTACATAACTAATTAGATGAGGGTTTTCATATTCCTTTTAAGGACCAATTTACAATTTCATTAAACATTAGTAAACATAAAATCAAACAATTTGCAATTTGTTAGCAAATTGGCAATTCTGCGAATGTCAAGACTGATATGTAATGAATATGTTATCATGTAATCCTTAAAACTAACTTTAATTTAAATACATATTTAAAATATAATGTAATTACAAGTACATGATTTTTTGTAATCTGGTTATGATATATAGATATTATGTTACTCCCCAACACTGATTATGTAGTATATAATTAAGAGAAGAAATAATACCTGATCATACTTGATGCTGCAACTACAGTGGCCAGTACAATCTGAGCAGTTTCTGTAATCAGATTCTTAATGATTAATTTTGTTTTTACATTGGATTGCCAGCAGAACTTGAACCATCTACTGTTATTTTAACCTGAAACTTGGCAAAAACATCTAAATCCATAATGAACAAGGCAGTTTGATAAATTTGGCTTTAGGTATGGTATTTGACGAAGGTCAAAATAGATTTACTGTACATGGATGCAATTGGCGAACACTTTTAAAGGGACTATTTATTCCATCAGTCCATGCAGTCCCTAGGAATTGAACTCATGTCCTTGGTGTTGCAAGCGCCATGCTCTGCCAGTTGAACTTTAAGAACATTAAGCATTGCAATTCCTATCTGGAGTTGACTGAAAAACGGTAAGGAATTTGCTCTATAATTTTTTTTACAGAGGTTGTGTGAGCAAAACCCAGATATGTTCAACTTGTTCTGGATTAAAATCACAAAGTACACCTGTGAAAAACACATTTTCCATCCGAACAGGGCCTAAGCCTATTTTTATTTGTATTTTTTTGCTTGGCTCTTTGAATCACAGCATGTTAAATTAAGATCTGGATTTGTTTGGAGGAAGAGCCTGGGAGCTTGTGTATATTAACGTCCTGTGTCATGTTGACTTGGGTGCTGGGACGATGGCCTTGATTGTGGGTGAAGGCTGGTGGATCCAAAGAGGAAGTGACATGTCGGGAATGCTGACCATGAGTATTGTTGGGCAGCCTGGGGCCAGGGGGCACACTGCTCTTTTTGAGAGACTCCTTGAGCCACTCGTGTGTGTGTGTGTGTGTGTGTGTGTGTGTGTGTTTGTGTGTGGGTGTATGAGTGCTGGTGTTTTTGGAGAACACAGCAGGTCATTCTGATATCATTTTATTTTAAAATATTTTTATTTTGGGAGAAAACAATTGAAGGTTGTAAAGTATTAATGCCATATTAAGACGTTATTGAATTTTTTCATTTTACATGTGATTACTTGCCAGAATAAGCTGCAAAGTTTATGGATATAGTCAAAAGTGTGGCTATATGAGACTAAATATAAAGGTAGGATGAGTGTAGTCAGTGGCTTTCTTCTAATGACCAGGAATGGTTGAAGGTTAAAGAGTTCGCTGCTTTTCACCTTGCTTTATTAACTTTCTGCTCAACCCTTCATCTGTTACGTGCCAATGGGATTAATTAAAATAGTTAGGCAAATAATTACAATGAAAAGTTCATACGGTATTACTCAATTAAATGATGTGTCCTCTTTATTTATTTAGAGATGTGAGCTAGTATAGATTTAGAGCACTGGATCAGGCTTTCTCCTCTCTTCATATACAGTGGCAAGAAAAAGTATGTGAACCCTTTGGAATTAGCTGGTTTTCTGCATTAATTGGTCATAAAATGTGATCTCATCTTTAGCTGTCACTCTAGGGTTCTTCTTTACATCATTGAGCATTCTGCAGTGTGCCATTTGAGTAATCTTAGCTGGATGGCCGCTTCTAGGGAGAGTAGCCACAGTACTAAACCGTCTCTATTTAAAGACTATTTGTTTAACTGTGGACAGATGAATATCTAAGCTCTTCGAGATTATTTTGTTACCCTTTCCAGCTTTATGTGAAGCAACAATTCTTGATCGTAGGTCTTTTGAAATAGATTTTTTTGCGAAGCATGGACCACATCAGCAGGTGCTTCTTGTGAATAGCAATCTCAAAATGTTTGAGTGCTTTTTTAAGTCAAAGTATCTTTAACGCACACCTCTAATCTTGTTTCATGAATTGGATGCCAGGTTTGCCAACTCCTGACTATAATTAGCCTTTGTTGACATCTTTAGAGGTTCATTTACTTTTTCCACAGAACTGTGAATGTTTAATGGGATGTGTCTATACTTGTGACTTTGATGAAGACGAGATCACATTATATGACCAATTAATGCAGAAAACCAGCTAATTCCAAAAGGGTGAAATACATTTTCTTGCCACTGTACATTTATCTTATAGAGCTGCTGTTCAATAGGATGGATGAACAGTGATGTTTCATAGTGTGGTTCCGTCAGGTTTGATCAGAATGAAAAAACGTGAAGACATACTTAAATTCTGCTAACACTCTTCTTTAGTGGTCTGACCATAAATAGATGATGTTATGGTAACAACACTGATAAAAATAAAAATAAAAGTACCTACAGTATGTTCAGTAAACAGTTACATTTATTACTAATAATTATTGAAATAAATAATTCTTTAACCAGGTAATATAGTTAATAAGTCTAACTGTTGGCTGGTTGCAGTTGCCAAGCATTAATCTAGAATGTGTGCATTAACAGTAATTTTACAAAGGCTTTGAACAGCACTTATCCAATGAGAATTTATAGTTTAAACCAGGGGTTGGCAACCTACGCGGAGGGGTAATCACTGGCACGCCAGCAATGGCGAGAGAGGAGTAGACTATTTTATTTAAAAAAATTCCGCTCCTACATCTTGATGTAATCCTTCCTCATGATCACGCAGTGTGTTTTCATGAGCTGAATGGGAGGTTAAACAAAACGTTAAAATGTGACGAGACTGCAGTGTACCCAACAGACTCGTGCAGTGCGTGCAAGCCATTCACGCATCACAAGCAGCGCTTCACTTTCGGTTAATCGTGCAAGTAAATGCGCCCGCTTTGTTTGTTTCATTTGATTCTTTTTGCTTTCAGAACAACATGTGATGTAATAAGGAAAACACCACTTTCGGCACAGCCATTGACCAGGAAAAGAAAAAATGGCACTCCATGTCAAAAAGGTTGCCGAACCCTGGTTTAAACTGTCAATTTAAAAATATAAATGTATATGTTTAAAGTATATTTTCATAAATTGGTGTTTTTCCAACTTTGGGCACATATAGTACAATGTTTTTTATAATTGATTTTACATTTGGATACTAACAATGTTCAACCTTGTATATACATGCATCATGAGGTTTATGTCATTTTTTTCTGAAAGTCATGAAAATTCCAGCACATCTTAAATTCTGTATTGTGTTTAATAGAATTCTGTGTTGGAAATGACGCTGATGGAAATTACTTTTTTTTTTTTTTTTTTTTTTTTTTTTAAATACATTGTCCAACTCTTTTGTCTTGCTAAGGCTAATTTCATAAACTAACTGCACTAAACAAATGCGTTAACTTGACAGCCCTTCTAAATACTGTATATATAGAGTATACATGCATATATAATATTAAATATCTATTGACATGATTGATTGCTAGCTGAACAGTTACATAAAATATATTAAAAAAAAAAGAAATGGAGAGAATGCTTGTGTAAATGTGAGAGTAAAGCCATGGCCTAAGGCAGAGCAGTCATCTGCCGGCATGTTCACTTGTGTTTGTAATATACTCAGGGACTGGGCTTTACAGCCTCATTTGCTCAAGCAACTCACATACATATTTAGCAGACTGTAAACATAAGGCCAAAGGAATGAGTAAAAAGCTCAATATATCACCAAGCTTACAAGATAAACCAGCTATCATTACAATGCCATAGAGCAGCGCTAGAACTAGATTAAAAGCAACTTGTATTTTCACAGACTCATGAATCAGTTAGATTAGGTGGTGGATTAATTTAAGAAGTGCTAGGCGCTCTGTTTGATAGTGTTAGGAGAGAGCTAACAGAGGGATTCTTTCTAAAATAAACCCTACTCTGTTTTTCTGTTGTTTTTTTCACTGGTATTAAATTTGCATGATTTAAGCTTTGTCTTTCATTTGAAATGGTATCTTTTCATATTCATGATAAGATGAGCTCAAGAAGAAATCATCAATATTGAGTATATTATACATTGGGTAAAATGACATTTCTGCTGATCTCATGTATATTGAGGTTCAAAAATTACTCTTATAGCAGGAACTATTAAAGATAACTAAAATTGATTTTTTTTTTTAATTCTATTTTTAGTGGTGTTGTATTTTCCTGAACTTCAGACTTTAAGATAAAGTACGGTCTTGTATCTCTAGTCAGAAAATCATTTGTTTGCTTTTAATCACTGTGCGTATTTTATTCATATATATTATTTTTTTTTTTGCCACATACTGTACATGTAGCATCATATTAATCAGGTTTTTTTTTCTTGCATCGTACCCTAACCCTGCCACATTGTACTTGTATATTTATTCTTACTTATATAAGTGTGTGTGTAATTATTCTCCCATTCCTGTTTAATATACAGATATATACAAAGGTTTTTTCCGGTCTTTGAATCAGATAAAGGAGTCATATCAGCACTGAGACGCTTTACTGTTTGTATCACTCCTTTTGTGTTTGTGGCGTTCCAAACTAAAGTCTAAGATGAGTACAGATGTGTAAGAGCAGCTAGATGTGAGGATTTTGATTCATCGCTGTGACATTAAAGATTTCAGCCAGCGGGTTGTATCAAAAGACCGTCTTGTGTGTGCTATGGGCGGGTTGAACTGACATTAAGAGTCTGCACCGTCAATCAGTGAGCAGTTTTCATTGACATCATCAGCTTGACTCTCATTCCATGATCATTTGGATTACTACTACATTATAGCTGAGAAATAGAGTTAAAACAGCTTAAGCATTACTGCTGATCACAGCTGAGAGTCGAGACAGATTGAGTAATCAAACACCCTCAAGGCGCCTACATGATACCCAAAGTTTCAGAGTTTAGTGAAGACGTAAACTTTCAAAATGGCAGAGGTGAATCTGTTTTCTGTGTTGGTGCCAAAATAAGAGTTACCCAAGAAATATACAAGAATGAAACTGGCGTCCTACATATTTTCTCTCCGACAACAAAACGCTTGAACCTGAGTGAAATACTTGTTAGATAATTCTGATAGCACGTCCAATAGGCATCATCACTCCACAATCGCTCGGTTCAAATTTCTATCACATTAAAGCTGAAGAATAGTTAAACTAATAGCTTCAGCATTACTGTTCGTCACTGCTTGGGAGTCGTGACAGATGCAGGTAATCACACACACTCAGTTGCTCTCTCTCTCTCTCTCTCTCACTCTCTCTCTCTCACTCACACACACACACTCACACACACACATACACCCTTGTTACTCCAATACTAGTTAGAAATAGCCCAAGCCATCATTACTAGTTCTAAAGTGACACATTTGAATTACTAGTGGAGGATTGGTCTCATCTTTTGTACTAGCAACGGCAGATTCTGGTCCATGGTGTAAGAAAGTAGTTTCACACATGAGCATTTTTTGGGACAGTACTTAGTTTTTCCTTAGTTTTACTTGTTTCATGAAATGTTGTATAAAAGCAATTTCACTGGACTTCTTGTGCTTTCGACCATTGGAAGATAGGTGAAAGAGTTATGGAAACCTGTTTTTATACTGTTTGTCATTGTTTTTGTAATTATGTTTGGTGACACTAGTGCCACTCTTGTTTACCTTGTACCTTGTTTTTGGAAGTTGCGTAAAGGCAACCAATCACATTAGAGCTTTCCAGATCTATAAAGTGCATTCAAGATTTGTGTGCAATATGCATCAGAACAACCTGGTCTCATAGAATCACGTTACTATACCTACATTTTTGCAAAATTATTTTACATGACCTGTTGTACGTATCGCTTCAGTTTCTTGGTGTAATGAAAACTAATGGCGCTAAAACAACAATAATTTTCATTAACTTTCACACAAATCATGAGTAAAATGGCAGATGGTCAGTTCACAAACACTTTTCACCCTGTTGCTCACACAGTGCTATCTCATGACATCTTATGGTGCTTGTCTTGTAAGAAGGGATGTCATAAAATATCAATATATCGATTACTGATCTGCAGGTTTTTTTATCTACATATTTTGTAGGCATCGAAATATTAAAATTAGCCAACATTTAAATTAGAAGTCCAATTTGCATGCTTTCCAATTCACTCAGTTGGCCTCTGTTTAACAATCTGGCATAATAGCGTTGGGAGACCACAAAAGGGCAATATACCATTTAATGAAGCACACACATACACACACACACACACACAGACATAGGATGAGCTGAAGCGGCACAGAATACGGTAGTCCAAAGTAACGAAAGTTTTGGTACTTCAAGAATTAACAAAGTGACGTTGATGAGTTGTAACTGCGCAAACTGAACAATTAGAAATGGAGATGTTTATTATGCAATTTCTCTGTATGTAGCCTTGAATAGGTCTTTCATTCAAGCTGTCAAACCACAAAACAACAAAATACTTTGTGTAGGCTCTATGAAAGATACATGTTCACAAAAGGTTATCCAGTGATGGCTAGAGTAAATAATCTTTGTCCTTTGATAATGACTTGGGTTTAATGGAAAACTGTGCGAGTTGCGCTCCGTGGCACGTCAGAATGTTTACGCTGAGCGTTGGTGGTGTGTTCGTACCTTTTGTAGAAAAGAAATAATTGTTTCTAATTTTAGAACATGCAGTGTCGAACACAAGATGCCTATGGTGTGTGACCCCCCCCCACCCCCCTTTATTTTACCCTGCCGCTCACACTTTACAAAGTAGTATTCACCGTAAAAAAAAAGAATAGTTGAGCAAACTTAAAAATTCAATGCAACATGATGCAGTAAGATTTTTGGGTTCTTTCAAAGAGTGTTTAATAAGTGTCCTCAGTAACATTGCTTTGTTTAGTCAATGTGAATTTGTTTGTTCACTAAATGTAAAAATTCTTGTTGAGAGAACTACTCAATTCTAGTTCAGCCAACTAGCAATATGTGTTAACTTCAATTTTGCCGCCATTTAAATTCACCTCGGAATTGCCGCGATGTACCACGTGATGTCATTTTGCAACACTTTAGCTACAGTCACATAAATTTAATTACATTAGGCTGCATCAGACAGTAAGTAAACAGACTGTGGTACTATTCACATGATACCCAGAAGCGCTTGGTAGGTGATCCATTTACAGAAAGAAAAAAAAAACTTACCATTGTACCATGTCCAAAAAATCATAGTAATATCATGGTACTTTTTATTAGTGTTATAATGTTACTCTTAAGTTTTCCCACTATCAACAACAAACAGCCAGTTTTCTGATATTCTTGTCTTGTACAGTTCAGCTATGGGATCTAAACTCCGACTGGCCTGGACTTCTGTGGTAATTTGGCTTTCCCTTTCCACTTACTCTCACATAAAACTATATTAGCCTTACGTCCCCTACAGACCTCGGACACAATAACCACTTTCGTTTGGAGGAAAACACACCCAAATGCTCTTGACACCTCTGGGCCATCCAGTGCACCATGGGTGTACAGCCGGCTACAGGTCAGGGCAAAAGGAAAGTTTGTTTCTCTTCTTTCTCTCTCGTATCCCTTTTTTTCTTCCTGCAACCTGGAGACAAAATGAGGGCTTAACCTGTAATGTTTTGTACAGGTCCCCTGGTGGCAGTTGAGCTTTTAGTGGGGGGAAATTACAGCGCTGCAAAGCTCTGCTACGCTCTGTGGACTGAGACCAAGTCTACTGCAGTTCGTCTGTATTACGTGACCATACATTGAGCTATGAGAGAGGAGTGCACTATAAAAACCTACTGGTCCAGCCAATTTGACAAGAAATCTTGGTTTAAATGCAAAGGAATTGGTGCCATTTTACTTTGGATATTTGTTTGATTGACTGTTTCTATCTTAGATGTGAATTAGATGGTCTTGTCTGGTTGTGTGCAAACAAAATATTTTAGTTGTTCCATGCAATGCCAAATGAAATTTCTTAATCAGTATTTTTGTCTTGTTTCCCAGTAAAAAATATCTAAACATCCTTAAAACAAAATTCATTTACATAGATTTACAGCAAAATTTTACTGAGCCCCTTAGAGGACCCTAAGGAGGTACACAGGGAGGTAATTTGTTTTTCTGAAATAGTTATGCGTTCCCTCGCAATAGCTTTATCCATAACTTATGAATATATATATTTTTTTTTATTAATTTTTTTTTTTTTTTTGCCAAAAAAGAAAAAAAGTTAGTTTTACTATAGCAACACCATGGTTAATTTGTGGTACGTGTACTTTTTTTTTTTTCAAACCATAGTTTTTACCATCACCACCACCACCACCACAAAAAACAAAAGCAAAAAAACATGTTAGTAATATAGTAAATACTAGGAAATGACCATAGTAAATCAATGGTTAATTTTCGTAAGGGCATGTTTTCTGGTGCAAACAGTGGTTAAAAAAAAACAAAAACATACATGTACCACAAATTGACCATAGTGTTACTGTAGTAAAAGAGTTCTAACCATTTTCTTTTGGCAAAATTATTATTATTATTTTTTTACCATAGTTTTTTCATTTTTTATTGTATTTTTTATTATTAGTATGGTACTACTATCAATATCATAGATAAAATATGGTTTTACTATAAATATATGGTTGAACTATTGTTACTGTAGGAAAACCATAGTTAATTTTTGTAAGAGGTGGATAAATTGGGAGGGATTTGAAGCTATTTGTGGCTTTTCCTCCACATGCCATCTGAACACACACACACACAATTGGACTTAAGTCCAAGTGCTCGTAAAAAAGTGACACCTTTGCTGTTCATTGTCAAAATTGGCCTACCATAGGAAATTAATGGGAAAGACTAAAAAAAACAGAGCATTTTTTTTATTTGTCAAATTCAATATATAAATCAGCCACAATGCAGAAAAAACAAAGACAGAAATGAAGGGGTGTGACTTTACAACATGCAGAGTGAAATCCAATTATTACATTTTGATGTTTGAAATAAATTATTGATAACAAAACTGTTATTTTATGTTTTCTCTTTGTAACACCAGGTCAGGTTTAACTGTAAGCATAGTGTGACTTTATTGCAAAAGCAGACACTTAAACAGTTAAAAACAAAACAAAAATAATAGTTTGTTAATGTCTATATATATATATATATATGCATAACTTGTGTTACTACACATTAGATGGCTGCATAAAACACTGCAGACATCTACTGGCTATTATTGTCATAACATGATTTTCAGTATGAGCAATGTATGTTATTTTTTTTTTTTACCAGATGGGAGCAATCTGTCCTAAATACATGGCACATTCTCATATTATCTTCATGTTTAAACTAGGTTTTTACGGTAGTGGAGTTACATAAATTTGCTAATTTGCATACGCATATGGTGAAATTGACAAATGTATATGTAAATAAGATAAAATCCTAAATATCAAAAAAACATAAACTCCCAAAAGAAGTGAATCGTTGTATTGTTTTTACTTCAGGGAAGAAGAAATGTTATCAAGTTACACCAGTACTGTTTCTGGTCAAAAATGACCGCAAACAGCAAAGTAAGCTGCCCTACTTGATCAGAATACGTGGGTTAAAGCTATAAAGATATGTCCTTAAAACAAGAAAAAATAAAGTCAATTTGCCAGTGAAGGCAGACAAAAAGCTACATTAAATATATTATTTGAAAACAAATCTTAATATATTTTGCTTGTCACATAAATGTGTATTATTTTAAGGATGTTTAAGAAAAAGTATTATTAAGAATACTTAGAAGTCCTGACACTTGTAAATGTTTGCTCGTCTACTTTACAAAGATGTATACCTGACACCCCTGATATAAAGCAGGCTAATTTGTCTTCAACCCATTTGGCTCCCACTCTATGGACGTTCATCTGCTCGGTTCTCATTAATTTTTTTCATGGCCTGTGATGGATAGTTTGTGTTTATTCTCTGCAGGAGTCCTGCACGATGAAAATGACTCATTTTAAAGAATTACATATTCATACACTGGGCTCGGGTAGTGCACAGAAGATAGCTAATTGTTCATAGACAGGTGGTTGTGTTTAACATAGGTTGATTCACAAAATCTCTTTGTAGATGAATGTCGGAATACAGCTGCCGAGACTTGCACCTGTGTTTCTACACCTCAGTTTGAAAATGTACTGTTTAAAACAACTGTTTTTCAGTGTCAAGTGTATCACATCCAACGTCATACAATTATAAGCATATTAGAAAACAAAAACGTGAGTGTGTCTCATTCCACTCCATCACAGTATCATTAGCGAGGGCCTTTATGCACATGATTTGCGTCAGGTTGTCAAGCGCTGCATTGAACTCCACATGAAAAGCGATGCAGACAAGGGCTGTGTTCGGAATGCCATGCTACCTAGGCTACCACAGTGTTCCCTTTTAGGTGACAGTTAAGACTTGACATGCTTCTTAGGCTACAAAGTACTTAGTTTTTTTCACAGGTCCCATCTGTGATTGTTTTGTAAGAGGTCCTTTCCCCATCACTTGAGCATTAATACGGAAATGCTGTTGTGTGTGTTTGTCCCTGCTGGACATTGCAAAGGTTCGACACTATTCTAACCAGTGTTTCGAACTCTCACAGAGCTGAATAAATTGTCAGAATCTAATGTGACAATTGGTTTATGAGTTCATCGCTGTTAAGAAAAATTATGCGTTAACGCATTAATTTTGACAGCTGTATTAAGAAGCGATACAGGCAAAGATGGCACAATATTATTTATATGAATAAGAACTTACGCAAGATGAGAAGTTTTAATCTCCTAAAACCCGAGTGTGACTGCTGTGTGCATTTTCTGTTTCTTTTTTTGATTTGTAAATGGTAACACCTAATAAACATGAGATAAAGAAAAAAAAATTCTAGAGCAAATAGTTTTCCTAAAAATGTATGTCCACATATGTGGACAGCGGGACTAAGTTGTGAAATTTTAAATAATACCAAGCTATAAAAATTCAGATTTTTTTTCATCAAATTGTTTGTTTTCAGGAGTGTTGGTTATTCATGTTTTTGAGACGTTACAGACATTAAATCATAAATTAGCATAATTAATTCTGATTCAAATTAATGACCAACATCATCCAATCACTGCCAACCATGTTAAAATAAAATTATACACTATAGATTCTGAATCTGTGTACTGATTATCATTGTCCCATGTCTGCCAAACATGTTGAGTGATCCAAACATCATCTGCAGCATGAAACTATAGGATATAGGCTATAGGATGACCCCTTGCTCCCTATTTAGTGAATGACTTACAGTAACCTCCAGTGTGCTATCTGTCTGCACTGGTCTTAGAACAGTTCGAAATGCACCTTATTTTCATCCTAACTCCATATAAAGCCTCTGAAAGTAACATTTTCCAGCTGTTGGATGAACTCATTGATCCTCAGTGTTATAATGCACAGTATTTAAAGGATTTCTAAGGAAAAAAAAATGTGCTGAAGGTACACAGTAGTGTACATTGTGTTTAGCAGCGTGGTGTTTTGCAATAAATCACTAAAAAATTTTAAATGGCATATTGGATGAAACTGGAGACTCTAATCTTTTGATTCAAACAGGTTTTAATGTAGAAACTTAATTAGGTTTCTTACCAGCTGTAGTTTTGTTGGCATTTCTCCCAAAGACAAACTCCACTGTGGTCAGCGCCATGTTGTTTTGTCACATGACTCCGTGCGTTGAAAGTTTAACGCTTTTAGTGACAGCACAGAGTCTCCTTAAATGAGATCAGTTGGTTTAAATGAATTTAAATTATGCGTTGCATATAGCGAAGCCAAAATACAACGTCCACGCATGTGAACTCGGGGTCACACGATGTTAAAAGGGAAGCAAAGGAAAAATTCTGCAATATGAAATACTGTACATTATGAAGAGAATTCACGTAAGATCAGAAAGTGTATTTTTGTTGTTGTTTAAAAAGCTGATGCAAGGCAGAGATGCAGCAATGTAATTTACATATTAGGTGAATCATTATGAGAAAGAAGGTTTTTGTTTTTGAGACATTTGATGCAAATAAAATACACATCCTCACTGCCAGTTCAGGATTTTTTCATCGAGTTACTTCAGTAATGTTTCGTAATGTTGATGGTTGATGGTCAAAATAGCTTTATGTGCTTAAACCCCCTCAAAAACTAGATGTTTCATCTCAAGGGGTTTATCCTAATAAATAAACTTGTTTCAAAAAAGATAATTGCTTTGTCGGTCCACAAATGTTCGCTCCCCTTGTAAAAGTCTCAGTAGGAATCCATTGTTTCTATTCAAAATGTTCATCATGGCTAAAATTTGCGCTTAGTGAAAGGCCTTGTGAAAGTTTAGTGCTATTATGAAATATGTGCTTGTCCAAAACGTTTTGATGATGTGAGAAACTATAGACATGACGACATTTCCGGCTCACTGCTATTTACGGTGCATTATGGGAAATACAAGCGAGTGAATGTTTCAGTGAACCAAAATGATTTTGATAATGGCATGGCCCTACAAAGACTGACTCCCTGGGCATTGTACTTAGTACTAAACTAGAGCACGAAATGAGACACACCCAGCTTCCCCTTTTACCATAAAATTAAAAAAATAAAAAAAAATACTAAAAAATCGACCACGAAAAACACAAATGGTTTCCAAAAAGTGTTGTGCGTAATCTGATTACAAAGAAATTACTGTACTGTAATGAAATGATTATTTTTTTGGTCAAAAAGTAGTGTAATACATTACATTTTAAAGGATTGTAATCAGATTACAGTTGGCTTACACATATTTCTAAAATAATATTATTTATGTAGAATACATTTAAAAAATGAATTATGTTCATGCATTTGTCTGTGTGCATTTCTGTGACAGCTGCACTCCCTAATGAGTCATTGTGAAGGGAGAAATGTGTGGTGCATGACTTGCATTTGACAACAAACAAGGTGGAAGTATAGACATTATTTTACATTTGTTTAGCAGAAAAAGAAAGATTTTTGTGTGGAAAGTGCTTTAGAAAGCAACTTAAAATCAAAGCAATCAGTAAAGTGATTACATTTTCAGTGAAATAATTAATAATGTCAGTAATCTGAATTTTAGAGAAGTTATTAGTAATTTGTAGTAGATTATTTACACACTGGTTGCATACTTTCCAGACACATTTGAAGTCAAATAAGTTACACTAGCCTGACGCGAGGGCAGCGGGGCAAGTAGGCTGGGAAATAGTGTTTTAAATCATTAAGTTGTCTTTTAGTAGCTGCCATATTCAAGGCCCTGTCCAGATGCTGTTTTAAGAGGGCTCTCTCTTAGTGTAGACAGACCTTTAAGAGGCTTAGGAGGAGCCGTAAAGTGGATAGATTGCCCTCGCAGCCTCTGTCTCTCTTTATTGGCCGCTGTAATTGACATATCCTTGTCATTTAGAATCATCCGCGTGGCGCTCGAAAGTTAATTGCTTCCTCCTCCGCATTTGCATGAGGCTCACCTCTGAAGGGCATAGCTGCCCATTAATATTGTGTCATGATGAATTATCACAAATAAAGCCCAACATATTGATTAATGATGGCTGCCGGCCGCTCCACCTTTGTCTGAGGAGGGGAAAAAAAAAACATTGAGGAAAGATTGGGCCAACTCTTCAGAGGATGAAGAGGTTTGATTGATAGAGCAAGATGGTAGGGTTTAGAATCAGGGGTTTATGGGATACTAGGGGTCATGGGGTATGATGGATACCAGCGTCGATAACACAGTCCTATCACTCATCTAGTGTACAGTATCTAATATATTAATTATTGTACTCTATATGTACAGACTGTGTATATATTGGAAAAGTGCACCATTCTTGTAGAAGGAAGACCTCAAGTCGTAGTTTTAAGAATGAGCAATGAAGAAGTCCCCTTTGCACTCTATGGCTCGACCGAATATGTATACTTCCCTATTATATACAGTAGTATGCAAAAAGTGGTATCTCAGTGGAGTAGGGTGTCTGAATCCTGGTATTTAAAAAACAGTAGACGAGAAATACCCGGATGACCACCCAACAAGATTCAGAAGTGTGCATCCACTGGACACTGTACTATCCCATAATTGTTAGCTATGTTTTCATACAAGTTACACATTTAATTTATGCAAAAAATCTGAATATCACAAAAACAATTTGCGAATAAAGCAGCGGTTCCATCCCATTTGTTCAAGAGAACAAAATCGTCACTTACAGGGAAATTGAAAGTCATGTTTGATTGAAACCTCATGTTTTCTTAAGGTTGTTCAATTTTCAGTTTCTGTTGAACTTTCAGATCCAACCCATCCTCAAGACCAATCAATAAACTTCTATCTTTACAACCTAAAGTTGAAGTCAGAAGTTTCCATACACTTAGGTTGAAGTCATTAAAACTCATTTTTTTAACCACTCCACAGATTTAATATTAGCAAACTATAGTTTTGGCAAGTCGTTTAGGACATCTACTTTGTGCATGACATGAGTAATTGTTTCAACAATTGTTTACAGACAGATTGTTTCACTTTTAATTGACTCTATCACAATTCCAGTGGGTCAGAAGTTTACATCAGAGGATGGTAGAGTAGCCAAAAACTGTACTCAAGTAAAAGTACAATTCCTTAAAAAATAAAAAATTACTCAAGTAGAAGTAAAAGTACTAACATAAATAATTACTTGAGTTATTGTATCCAATTAAAAGAGTACTCAAGTAGTGAGTAACTCATTACTTTCACAAATGACATAATAGACGTTTACTCCCCTATATTCCATTACATAATACATATTTAACATGTATTACAGAATTATTATTAATATTAATGGAAATTCTGTCATCATTTACCATCATGTTGTTCCAAACCTGTATGACTTTCTTTCTTCCATGCAACACGTAGTAAATATTAGACAGAATGTTTTTTTTTCTATATGTTGAAAGTGATTGGTGATCGAGACTGTCAGTCTCTAACATTCTGTATAACATATTTTGTGTTCCACATAATGCAAAGCGTCACACTGGTTTGGAACAACATGAGGGTAGGTAAATTATGACAGAATATTAAATTATGGCTGAGCTATCACTTTAAAGGTGTAGTTCACCCAAAAATGAAAATTCTCTCATCATTTACTCACCCTCATGCCATCCCAGATGTGTGTGACTTCCTTTCTTCTGCAGAACACAATTTAAGATTTTTAAAAGAATATTTTAGCTCTGTAGGCCAAAAAGTTGATGCTCCAAAAAGCACATAAAGGCAGCATAAAAGTAAACTATAAAACTGCAGTGGTTAAATCCATATCTTCAGAAGTGATATGAAAGGTGTGGGTGAGAAACAGATCAATATTTGTCATTTTTTGCTAGACAGCAGGGGGCGATATGCAGAGAAGAATGTGAATTACCAAAAACACAAGAAGAAGAATGTGAAAGCGATCTGTTTCTCTGTTTCTCATCCACACCTATCACATCACTTCTGAAGATACTGATTTAACCACTGGAGTCTTATGGATTACTTTTATGCTGACTTATGTGATTTTGTTTAGCTTTAAAATGTTGTCACCCATTCACTTGCATTGAATGGACCTACAGAGCTGAGAAGTTCTTCTAAAAATCTTCATTTGAGTTCAGCAGATGAGAGAAAGTCATACACATCTGGTATGGCATGAGGGTGAGTAAATAATGAGAATTAAAAAATTGTAATTAAAGGGTGAACTATCCCTTTAAGGGCTCTTGTCAGATCTGGATGAATTTGTCAATAAGAGAGGTTTGGAAACATTTCTAGTAATTATTACGGTGAAAATGTCCCACAAGGACATTATGTATAATGCTGAAATATAAACCAAAGCAAGATCATGCTTTATTAATGCCTTCTTTCGCTATTTCATAGCTTTTAAAGTCCTCTGTGGATTCTTATTTCAGTGTATTTACAGTTTTCAATGTCAAAAGAATTTAGATCATTAGTTCTGTACAGCAGTACCACCACTCTCTAAATGCAGAGTATGCAGCCTAGTGCGTAGGGCACCAACCCCAGTCGTGGAACACTCGCTGTGTCTGAAACCACTCCCTATCAACTATATAATGCACTATTTCGAGTGTCCTCCATTTTGTAGGATTGTCTGAATTCTGAGTGAGCCACTCATTCCCTACTTTTGTTCACTCATTATTACCCACAATGCACTCTAATTTCGAGTGTACATTTGATGTACATTCGACGACAGTTAGTTGCCCACAATCCACCACGGGGAAGATGTACGAGCTGGGAGTTTACTGCTTCCTCCACTCCTGCAATGTTTTATTTCATGCTGAATGTAGTAAATTACTTTTTGACAAATCATTACTTGATTAAAATAACATAATAACATAAAGATACATTTTAAAATGTACTCTTTATTAGATCAAATGTGTTTACTCTTTATATTAACACACAGTATACAGTTGTGCTCAAAAGTTTGCATACCCTTGGAGAATTGGTAATATATGTACTATTTTTAAAGAAAACATGAGTGAGCAGGCAAAACACATTTCTTTTATTTCTTATGGGATTCATATTCAACTGTAGGTTATAACAGAATGGCACAATCATAAAACAAACATGGCAACAAAGAAAAAAAATGAAATGACCCCTGTTCAAAAGTCTGCATACCCTTTGTTCTTAATACTGTGTATTGCCCCCATTAGCATCAATGACAGCGTGCAGTCTTTTGTAATAGTTGTCTTTGAGGCCCCAAATTCTTGCAGGTGGTATAGCTGCCCATTCGTCTTGGCAGAATGCCTCCAGGTCATGCAAAGTCTTTGGTCGTCTTGCATGAACTGCACGTTTGAGATCTCTCCAGAGTGGCTCGATGATATTAAGGTCAGGAGACTGTGATGGCCACTCCAGAACCTTCACCTTTTTCTGCTGTAACCACTGGAGGGTCAACTTGGCCTTGTGCTTAGGGTCATTGTCGTGCTGGAAAGTTCAAGAGCATTCCGTGTGCAGCTTTTGTGCAGAAGAATGCAAATTGTCTGCCAGTATTTTCTGATAACATGCTGCATTCATCTTGCCATCAATTTTCACAAGATTCCCCGTGCCTTTAGAGCTCACACCCCCCAAAACATCAATGAGCCACCACCATGCTTCACAGTGGGGAAATATTTTTTTCACTATAGGCCTTGTTGACCCCTCTCCAAACATAGCGCTTATGGTTGTGACCATAAAGCTCTATTTTGGTCTCATCACTCCAAATTACAGTGTGCCAGAAGCTGTGAGGCATGTCAAGGTGTTGTCGGGCATATTGTAACCAGGCTTTTTTTGTGGCATTGGCGCAGTAAAGGCTTCTTTCTGGCAACTCGACCATGCAGCTCATTTTTGTACAAGTATCGTCATATTGTGCTCCTTGAAACAACCACACCATCTTTTTCCAGAGCAGCCTGTATTTCTCCTGAGGTTACCTGTGGGTTTTTCTTTGTATCCCGAACAATTCTTCTGGCAGTTGTGGCTGAAATCTTTCTTGGTCTACCTGACCTTGGCTTGGTATCAAGAGGTCCCCGAATTTTCCACTTCTTAATAAGTGATTGAACAGTACTGACTGGCATTTTCAAGGCTTTGGATATCTTTTTATATCCTTTTCCATCTTTATAAAGTTCCATTACCTTGTTACGCAGGTCTTTTGACAGTTCTTTTCTGCTCCCCATGGCTCAGTATCTAGCCTGCTCAGTGCATCCACATGAGCGCTAACAAATTCATTGACTATTTATATACAGACACTAATTGCAATTTAAAAAGCCACAGGTGTGGGAAATTAACCTTTAATTGCCATTTAAACCTGTGTGTGTCACCTTGTGTGTCTGTAACAAGGCCAAACATTCAAGGGTATGTAAACTTTTGATCAGGGCCATTTGGGTGATTTCTGTTATCATTATGACTTAAAAAGGAGCCAAACAACTATGTGATAATAAATGGCTTCATATGATCTCTATCCTTAATTTTTTTGCATGATCAGTCATATTTTCAAAAACAATGCCAAAATTTCTGCCAGGGTATGCAAACTTTTGAGCACAACTGTATATAAAAAATGACAAACAGAATGAAGATTTATTGTATTAATATATATATACAGGTGCATCTCAATAAATTAGAATGTCATGGAAAAGTTCATTTCAGTAATTCAACTCAAATTGTGAAACTCGTGTATTAAATAAATTCAATGCACACAGACTGAAGTAGTTTAAGTCTTTGGTTCTTTTAATTGTGATGATTTTGGCTCACATTTAACAAAAACCCACCAATTCACTCTCTCAAAAAATTAGAATATGGTGACATGCCAATCAGCTAATCAACTCAAAACACCTGCAAAGGTTTCCTGAGCCTTCAAAATGGTCTCTCAGTTTGGTTCACTAGGCTACACAATCACGGGGAAGACTGCTGATCTGACAGTTGTCCAGAAGACAATCATTGACACCCTTCACAAGGAGGGTAAGCCACAAACATTCATTGCCAAAGAAGCTGGCTGTTCACAGAGTGCTGTATCCAAGCATGTTAACAGAAAGTTGAGTGGAAGGAAAAAGTGTGGAAGAAAAAGATACACAACCAACCGAGAGAACCGCAGCCTTATGAGGATTGTCAAGCAAAATCGATTCAAGAATTTGGGTGAACTTCACAAGGAATGGACTTAGGCTGGGGTCAAGGCATCAGGAGCCACCACACACAGACATGTCAAGGAATTTGGCTACAGTTGTCGTATTCCTCTTGTTAAGCCACTCCTGAACCACAGACAACGTCAGAGGCGTCTTACCTGGGCTAAGGAGAAGAAGAACTGGACTGTTGCCCAGTGGTCCAAAGTCCTCTTTTCAGATGAGAGCAAGTTTTGTATTTCATTTGGAAACCAAGGTCCTAGAGTCTGGAGGAAGGGTGGAGAAGCTCATAGCCCAAGTTGCTTGAAGTCCAGTGTTAAGGTTCCACAGTCTGTGATGATTTGGGGTGCAATGTCATCTGCTGGTGTTGGTCCATTGTGTTTTTTGAAAACCAAAGTCACTGCACTCGTTTACCAAGAAATTTTGAAGCACTTCATGCTTCCTTCTGCTGACCAGCTTTTTAAAGATGCTGATTTCATTTTCCAGCAGGATTTGGCACCTGCCCACACTGCCAAAAGCACCAAAGGTTGGTTAAATGACCATGGTGTTGGTGTGCTTGACTGGCCTGCAAACTCACCAGACCTGAACCCCATAGAGAATCTATGGGGTATTGTCAAGAGGAAAATGAGAAACAAGAGACCAAAAAATGCAGATGAGCTGAAGGCCACTGTCAAAGAAACCTGGGCTTCCATACCACCTCAGCAGTGCCACAAACTGATCACCTTCTAGGCAGTAATTAAAGCAAAAGGAGCCCCTACCAAGTATTGAGTACATATACAGTAAATAAACATACTTTCCAGAAGGCCAACAATTCACTAAAAATGTTTTTTTTTTTTATTGGTCTTATGATGTATTCAAATTTTTTGAGATAGTGAATTAGTGGGTTTTTGTTAAATGTGAGCCAAAATCATCACAATTAAAAGAACCAAAGACTTAAACTACTTCAGTCTGTGTGCATTGAATTTATTTATTGAATTTATACACGAGTTTCACAATTTGAGTTGAATTACTGAAATAAATGAACTTTTCCACGACATTCTAATTTATTGAGATGCACCTGTGTATACATATATATGACTTATTTTATTCATGTAATTTAACCCTTTAAGCTCTGAAGGTGTTTTTAAAGATTTCCTGTTTCAGTGGGATACCAAAAATTAAAGGCTTATAACTCGACAAAAAAAAGAAAAAAAAAAAAAAAAAAAAAAAAAGGAGGGTCAAATGTTTGGTATCATTGTAAAGCAAACTTTTCATATTTTTTAATGATATAGATAGGGGTTTTCAAAGTCAAAGACAGTGGGCCTCCCTTGTGACACAGCGTACACGATGGTGCCCCCCCCAAACACCCACACAAACACATCTGAACAGATTGTCAGACAATTGTTTTTTTAATCATTTTTATAATTTGTTGTTTAACAAGAAAAGTGCAGAAGTGATTAACTGAGTTATGACAGTGAATATACAACTTTTTATATGAAACTTTTTATATTAAATAATTTTTACAGTGGTGGAAAAAAAAAATGGAACAAAAACAATGCTAGTTCCTAGCAACAAAAAAAAGAAAAAGAAGCATAATTTGAAATTCCAATAATGGTCCATCTTGGTCAAACCAGTCAGAAGATCTGTAACAGAGAGGAGGTGTGTGTGTTTGTGTGTGTGTGTGTGTGTGTGTGTGTGTTTGTGTGTGTGTGTGGGTGGGTGGGCAAAGGACTACTGAATAGAAACTCTTCTTGAATGTCCATGTTTTTCACGTACCTCACACAGCTGGCCGCATCAGTGAATTCGTTGATCTGGAGTGCAAAAAATGGGCTGTGCCTGATGCTGTCTAACACTTGCTCCTTCACATCCTGTGCCATGTAAGAGATGCACCGACCCACTGTGTTGTCAGAGAGTGGAATAGAATCAAACTTAGAAGCCGCTGCCTCTCCTACCATCAAGGAACACATATCTTTGGCTGCAGGAAGAATCAATGTCTCTCCGATGTTATGTGCTTTGCCCGCCTTGGCAATACGCAGCGCAACGTGATATGAAGCTTCAGTGGCCTTTACATTTAATTTGACAAATTCTCTGACAACTTTTTTCTGACCTTGAAAGGCTTGAAGATTTCTTTGGAAAAACTCAGGAGGTTTTCCCGCTACCTCAGCATGCTTGGTGTCAAGGTGTCTGCGGAGTTTAGCAGGTTGCATGCTGTCATTAGCTAAAATCTCCTGACAAACGACACATAAAGGTTGTGTTGCATCAACTGATCCTGTCCATGTAAATTCTAAACTTAAATACTGCTCATCGTATCGTTGTCTTTTGGGTTTGACCCCTGAAACTGAAGGATTCGAATTTGGTGGTCTCAGATACCACTCCATTGTAATTATAGACTAATACGTCACGTCTGCTTTATTGGTGGGCTTGACAGATATCAAAGAATCTTCACAAAGATTTTGATAAAAAAAAATTGTTTTGCCTATTATTTTCAGAACTGTTTAAATAATGTTTTAAATATAATAGTTCAACTCAATACATTATATATATATATATATATATATATATATATATATATATATATATATATATATATATATATATACAGTTGAAGTTTACATGCACTTAGGTTGTAGTCATTAAAACAAATTTTTTAACCACTCCACATATTTTATATTAGCAAACTATAGTTTTGGCAAGTCGTTTAGGACATCTACTTTGTGCATGACACGAGTAATTTTTCCAACAGTTGTTTACAGACAGATTGTTTCACTTTTAATTGACTATATCACAATTCCAGTGGGTCAGAAGTTAACATACACTAAGTTAACTGTGCCTTTAAGCAGCTTGGAAAATTCCAGAAAATGATATCAAGCCTATAGACAATTAGCCAATTAGTTTCTGATAGGAGGTGTACTGAACTGGAGGTGTACCTGTGGATGTATTTTAAGGCCTACCTTCTAACTCAGTGCCTCTTTGCTTGATATAATGGAAAAATCAAAAGAAATCAGCCAAGACCACAGAAAAAAAAAATTGTGGACCTCCACAAGTCTGGTTCATCCTTGGGAGCAATTTCCAAATGCCTGAAGGTACCACGTTCACCTGTACAAACAATAGTACATAAGTATAAACACCATGGGACCACACAGCCATCATACCACTCAGGAAGGAGACGCATTCTGTCTCCTAGAGATGAACGTAGTTTGTGCAAATCAATCTCAGAACAACAGCAATGGACCTTGTGAAGATGCTGGAGGAAACAGGTGGACATGTATCTATATCCACAGTAAAACAAGTCCTATATCGACATAACCTGAAAGGCTGCTCAGCAAGGAGGAAGCCATAAAAAACCCAGACTACAGTTTGCAAGTGCATATGGGGACAAAGATCTTACTTTTTGGAGAAATGTCCTCTGGTCTGATGAAACAAAAATTGAACTGTTTGGCCATAATGACCATCGTTATGTTTGGAGGAAAAAGGGTGAGGCTTGCAAGCCGAAGAACACCATCCCAACCGTGAAGCATGGGGGTGGCAGATCATGTTGTGGGGGTGCTTTGCTGCAGGAGGGACTGGTGCACTTCACAAAATAGATGGCATCATGAGGAAGGAAAATTATGTGGATATATTGAAGCAACATCTCAAGACATCAGCCAGAAAGTTAAAGCTCGGTCGCAAATGGGTCTTCCAAATGGACAATGACCCCAAGCATACCTCCAAAGTATTGGCAAAATGGCTTAAGGACAACAAAGTCAAGGTATTGGAGTGGCCATCACAAAGCCCTGACCTCAATCCTATAGAAAATTTGTGGGCAGAACTGAAAAAGCATGTGCTAGCAATGAGGCCTACAAACCTGACTCAGACTTCTGTCTGGAGGAATGGCCAAAATTCCAGCAATTGTGATAAGCTTGTTGAAGGCTACCCAAAACATTTGACCCAAGTTAAACAATTTAAAGGTAATGCTACCAAATACTAACAAAGTGTATGTCAACTTCTGACCCAATGGGTATGTGATATAAAAATAATAAATAAAATTATTTATACAAATAAATTAAAGCTGAAATAAATAGTTCTCTCTACTATTATTCTGACATTTCACATAATTAAAATAAAGCAGTTATCCTAACTGACCTAAGACAGGGAATGTTTTCTACGATTAAATGTCAGGAATTGTGAAAAACCAATTTTAAATGTATTTGGCTATGGTGTATGTAAACTTAAATATATATATAAATATATATATATATCACACACACACACACACACACACACACACACACACACACACACACACACAGTACTGTGCAAAAGTCTTAGGCACATAAGATGTATTACAAAAACATTTGTCATTAGATGGTTATTTATATCTGCTACTTTAGTGTGTCAATAGGAAATATACATTTTATACTCCCAAACGTTTCTTTTGCAAATAGAATAGAATAGAATAGAAGAACAGGGAGCCCTGCAACAGATGGCATGGCCCTCACAGAGCCCCCCACTGAACATCGGGTCAGTCTGGGATTACATGAAGAGACAGAAGCAATTGAGACAGCCTAAATAAATAAAAGAACTGTGGTGAATTCTCCAAGAAGCTTGGAACATCCTCTCTGCCAACAACCAAGAAAAACTGTGTCCAGGTGTAAATAGGAGAATTGGTGCTGTTTTGAAGGCAAAAGTGTTCACACCAAACTATTTATGTCATTTATTTTTTTAACAAATCCTCACTTTGAAAGTTTTTCACAAGTGCCTAAAACTTTTGCACAGTACTATATAATATATATATTAGTATGTGAAATGAGAGACCCACATTGACTCCATTGTGAAAAAGGCCCAGCAGAGGTTGTACTTCTTTCGCCAGTTGAGGAAGTTCAACCTGCCACACGCGCTGCTGATACAGTTCTACTCAGCAGTCATCGAGTCTGTCCTCTGCACTTCAGTAACTGTCTGGATTGGTGCAGCTATGAAATCAGACATCAGAAGACTACAAACGACAGTTCGGACTGCTGAGAGGATTATTGGTTGCCTCCTGCCCTTCCTTCAAGAGCTGTACATTTCCAGAGTGAGGAAAAGGGCTGGAAAAATCACTCTGGACCCCACTTACCCAGCCCACTAACTTTTTGTAATGTTGCCTTCTGGCCGGCACTACAGAGCAATGAGCACCAGAACTGTCAGGCACAGGAACAGTTTTTTCCTCAGGCTATCCATCTCATGAACAGTTAAAACTGCCCCATTGAGCAATAATTACGTGCAATACACAGCTTAGTCTATTTATATTTATATTTATCCAACATACAATACCTCTTCTGCCATACATTCCCTTGCATCTGTATATAACAGATTTGTATTTGTATGTTGTACATACATATCAATATATATTATCTTATTGTGTATTTCTATATATACTTATATTTTCTGTTCACTTTTTATTTTTATTCTATTTTTTTATTATTATCTCTGTCTTGTTGCTGTATTATTTGTGCACTGGAAGCTTTTGTCATCAAGACAAATTCCTTGTATGTATAAGCGTACTTGGCAATTAAGCTGATTCTAATTCTGATATACATATTAATTATTTAATAAAATGTTTTACCACTCTCCTTGCCTCCCCTGACATGCTCTTGCGCCCCCCAGGGGAGGCGCACCCCACATTTTGAAAACCCCTGATATAGATTATGATATATTTTGAGACTCTCAGCCTAAGAAATCACAAATAAAATGTAGCAAAAATTTACTTGTTTTCTTATTTGACATTGTTTATCTCTGTGTGTAAATAAGTTAGCTCCGGAAAACTGCTTTTGTTTTGTTCCCAATCATGTCAACTGTATCTGAGAAAAATGTTGTGTTGATACAACAAAGCAAACAAAAATTATAGCATTAAACAAATAATTTATCCTAGTGTCCAAAAACGTCTCCATGTGTCCTAAAGCCTCTCCAAACAAATAAAACATAATAATTGTACATAAGAACTAATTACACATGCAAACACAAAATGACTAAAAGTTTGCATAGCATGCAGACATGATTTTAGTAATGAGATTTCACAGAATGAGTTTCATTCTGTGCCATTTGAGTCATCATTGCATCATTTACTTAGCACCATCTTCTAGTGGCCATATGTAACATTGTGCTTCGTTTGGATTATCTAATTATCTATGCATCCGATTACCTTGCATGTGGGCTCGTTTGAAAAATTATCACTTCCTCTAAATAATGGTATATTTTATGTTCCGTTTATTCTTCATGAAGTTATAAGTGAAAACACGGCATATAAGAAACACCAACATAATTGTCAAAGACATATACTTATCTTTTACTCACTATATTTTTGTCTGTGAGTAAAACAAATTGGCTGGTTGTATTCTATTCTTTGAGAGCTTTCCAACAACATACCACACATAGCCACACATGGCTACATGATGAGATGGATGTATTTACTGATTACAATAATATGTACAGTGCAAATTTTTTTTCATAAATTATCAAAACAGAACACTTCTGATTTGTCTGTAAATTTCAAAAGCATTTGTTCAGTTTTGGTCATAATGCTTGCATGCATTGGAAAGTTGAGCTTCTAAGCTTTCAAACAATACCTATTTGTGTTGGTCAAGACCAACGGGCCATTTGAGCTTAAAGGGTTAAACATAAATTAACAGAATAAAAACCCATAGGAATTCTAATTGTAGAATTCTAATCATAGATTCCTAATTGTCTTCTGGGTTTTTGGACTCCTGAAGAGTTGAGTTCCTGCTCTTAGACCCTGTTCCTACACACTTGTCTGTAATTCTGAAGGAGTCTTGAAGACCTTGATTAAGAGTAAATGATGACAGAATATTCATTTCTGGGTGAACTGTTCCTTTAATTTATAAATTATTCCTATTGTTTGTGTCACTTTTAGACTTAGACAGTAATTCCTTACTCTGAGAAACAGCATTGCTTGCCTGCTATTCTCCTTCAGAGAGAACAAGAGGTTGTGTATCTTGTTTCTGTGTGTGTGTTTCTACGTGTATGTATAAGGGTGTGTGTGGTCACCATGCCCGTGATGAATGCAGCTCATTATTCTGTTATAGCCTGCTGGACTTAAGCAGAAGTGGAGAAATGCAGACCTGTCCTCACAGTAAGTTGAGAGACATGGACTTCTTCTCATTAACGGTATCCCACAAGGATCATAAAGCAACGGCTCAAAATGCACAAAGAGTCTTGGGAGGAGGAGTATATTCTAATGAAGGAAACATCTCCAAAGTAGTTTCGGATATTGGTATGGGCCAGGCGGAGCAGAGGGCCAGGGGAATAGGCAACTCCTTCTCATTTACAAAACTGAAATATTCCAGGTTACGAGCGTAGGCATCTCAAGTTCATTAGGGATGTAAAAGAGCCGCTAATTTTGCAGGAAAACAAAACCAGCAGTTTTGGGAAGAATTTGTAAGTAATGATTATAAAGTCTGACCCCATGACAGAAGAAGTCTTGGGAATGGACAGGAACCAGCAACCCATCCTGATTACTTCATAAGGGAGGAAGAGACCCTATACCAAATGGCGCACTTAATGTGGACTTTTGGTAGGGACTTCCGTATGATGTCCCATTTGTCATTTTAATGTTCAAAAGGGTCCTCACGACTGCCCCCGAAGCACACTTTTGAAGCCTGAACTAGCATGGACTTTACCACAGACTGCTACCCAAAAGTCCGTGCATCTTATCATCTCGACCACTTATAGGAAATGGAAGTTTTGTGGTGGAAAAAAATTATGGTAGAAAAGAAGCTGTTCAAATGTGAGTTTATGGGTGCTTTCATACTAGCACCTTTGGTGCACACCCAGGTTCGTTCGATGTCAAAGTTCAGTTCATGTAAACAGTGATTTCCGAACTCTAGTTCACACCCGCGAACTGCACCCGAATCTGCTTGAAAAGGTGGTCTGGGGAACGGTTCATGTCAACTTAAGTATGGTTCGCTGCTGATATGAATGCAATTGTACCAAATCACGTAAGTGAATCGCTTATGATGACATATAATTAACTTTTTTGCAGGCTTGCGATTGCAATTATTATGGTATAATGCATTTCTCATACCTGCTTGTCTCCAAATAAATTCCCTTCAGAGAGCAGCTCATATTCCACATTCATTGCATCCATGTAAAGTTTTTGAGGTAAATCCAAAACACAGTGAAGCTGATGTCTTCTTGAGTTGTTAGCTAGTTACAATGGTAAACAGCTGCTGCTTGAATTCACATTGATGATGCAATCGAACTGTGGTTCGGACCCAAATGTTATGATGTGAACAGAGACCAGAGGGAACGAATTTGGGTTCGGACTAAGCAATTGAACCAAGTGTGAAAGTACCCTAAGATACACTGCTTAACCTTGTCAAGAACCTAATTTAAAAATAAATAAATAAATAATAACCCACATATCCTTGTAGACTTGTATACTAGTGGCCCGTAGGTCTGCACTGACGTCATCAATGTGTGGACCCAGAGTGAGATAGCAAGGGTCATTTGGGACCAAGTTTCACTGAAAAAAATATTTTGTGGTAAATATAGCAGAAAAGATTAAGTCCTTTCTACATTGAATAAGTAAGTTTAAGTGTGAACTTGAAAATATTAAGTAAGTTCCAGATTTGTACTCCATTTAAGCATGTAAAAACGAATGCTCTAGGTTTTAAGTAAATATTATTTATGGTAGTTTGTTATCTTTACAATGTGTTATCATGTTTCAATCCTAAAGTAGAAAACCTTGTCATATTTATTCGCTAATTTGAGTAAATTCCACTGGTAAGTAAAATAAGTTAATTTTACCTAACTTTTTAAAGCTGGTGTTCCCAGCATGCTTGAATAATTCTTGAATAATTAATGAGCTTGCATGGTTTCACTGTTAAGTTTATTAACACTGTTTTTATTGTTGATTTTGTTGTAATGTTTGGTAACTTCTTGTTTTGTGAAATATGAAGTTCATTTTCTTCTCAAATATTAACCGTTTATGATAAAAAAATAAAATAAAAAAAATCTGTTGATTGTTACCGTCATCGTGTTTTGTGCACCAAGTTGTGAGGTCTCTGTCTTGCATTTCTGTTGCCAATAATGCAAGGTAATGTTGTCTAGTAGACTACATAGCATGCAATAAGATTCCTTGTGGAAGGCTTCCATATGTCATGTGGTACATGATTAAACGTGTTTATAAATGTTAATTTAAATGTTAATACGTCTATTTAAGTTCCATCTACATCAGATTTGTAATTAAAAGTTATTGTATTACCTGAGGTGTTTGTTAAATTTACTCGCTCACTTTAATTCATATTATGTTATGAAGTTAAGTAGATTTTACTTAATTTTATACCATTAAAATTTACGTAGAAAAACTGTGTGCAAAAACTTGCTAAATAAAAATGTATTAAATCTTACTAGTATTTTTTCAGAGTTGTTATAGTTGAGAATTTTTTTTATACTATACAGTAAATAGTATAATTAAAATAATTTTTTTAAATACTATACAGTATATATATATATATATATATATATATACACTATATTGCCAAAAGTATTCGCTCATCTGCCTTTAGACGCATATGAACTTAAGTGACATCCCATTCTTAATCCATAGGGTTTAATATGATGTCGGCCCACCCTTTGCAGCTATAACAGCTTCAACTCTTCTGGGAAGGCTTTCCACAAGGTTTAGGAGTGTGTTTATGGGAATTTTTGACCATTCTTCCAGAAGCGCATTTGTGAGGTCGGACACTGATGTTGGACGAGAAGGCCTGGCTCGCAGTCTTCACTCTAATTCATCCCAAAGGTGCTCTATCGGGTTGAGGTCAGGACTCTGTGCAGGCCAGTCAAGTTCTTCCACACCAAACTCGCTCATCCATGTCTTTATGGACCTTGCTTTGTGCACTGGTGCGCAGTCATGTTGGAACAGGAAGGGGCCATCCCCAAACTGTTCCCACATAGTTGGGAGCATGGAATTGTCCAAAATCTCTTGGTATGCTGAAGCATTCAGAGTTCCTTTCACTGGAACTAAGGGGCCAAGCCCAGCTCCTGAAAAACAACCCCACACCATAATCCCCCCTCCACCAAACTTCACAGTTGGCACAATGCAGTCAGACAAGTACCGTTCTCCTGGCAACCGCCAAACCCAGACTCGTCCATCAGATTGCCAGATGGAGAAGCGTGATTCGTCACTCCAGAGAACGCGTCTCCACTGCTCTAGAGTCCAGTGGCGGCGTGCTTTACACCACTGCATCCGACGCTTTGCATTGCACTTGGTGATGTATGGCTTGGATGCAGCTGCTCGGCCATGGAAACCCATTCCATGAAGCTCTCTACGCACTGTTCTTGTGCTAATCTGAAGGCCACATGAACTTTGGAGGTCTGTAGCGATTGACTCTGCAGAAAGTTGGCGACCTCTGCGCACTATGCCCCTCAGCATCCGCTGACCCCGCTCAGTCATTTTACGTGGCCTACCACTTCGTGGCTGAGTTGCTGTCATTCCCAATCGCTTCCACTTTGTTATAATACCACTGACAGTTGACTGTGGAATATTTAGTAGCGAGGAAATTTCACGACTGGACTTGTTGCACAGGTGGCATCCTATCACAGTACCATGCTGGAATTCACTGAGCTCCTGAGAGCGGCCCATTCTTTCACAAATGTTTGTAGAAGCAGTCTGCATGCCTAGGTGCTTCATTTTATACACCTGTGGCCATGGAAGTGATTATTTGGATTATTTGGATGGGTGAGCGAATACTTTTGGCAATATAGTGTATATATATACACACACACACACACACACACACATATATATATATATATATATATATATATATATATATACACACACACACACATATATATATATATATATATTTTAGCAATGGTTGATAGCTTCAGTATAGTTTTTATGTTATGGACAAATTATTATTTTTTTATGTATTATTTTAGTTTCAGTTTTACTCATTTAGGCTATGGGTTTGGGTAAGGGGTTACACTTTATGGTTAGGTGTGGGTTATGGCACCGTTCGTTGGTTCGTTTATTTCTATCTATGGGAGTACAATTGTAACTATTTTTTTTTGTAAGAGCCATCTTGTACGTTTTCCTACAATTGTGTACTATTTTCATACTGTTATTACGATTGTCAAAGCTGGGGGATGTGAACGGTTCATTCTTGCTCTTTTGGCTGTGGAATTGCCTTCACTTTAGTTTGCCCTCTGACCATGGTGCTGAAATCCATACAGCATTAGATTGTGAGAGTGAGGCACATTGGGAACCACAACTCAAATCCAGAAATGCACTTTCAGTTCTGCAACGGAGTTTCTAACATCTAAATACCATGTCTTTCCCTCCCCATATCCTCTTATCCCTGCACAGTCTCTTTATCCGGAGTGCTAGAGAGACAGCCCTTACCTCCTCCTCATTCATCACTTAGTGTTTGAACCCTCTGCTTTTTGGGCAGAAAAAGAGGTGCAGCAGCATTTTTTCTCTTCCTCTGTTCTCCCGGTGCTCTTAACTGGTAGTCCGCGCTGGATGCAGCCAGCGGAATTAATTGCACCCTGTTACTGGAGATCAGCAAGTTTGTGCGATACACATGCTGTTCAGCCATATGGCTGCCCACTAGGTGAAGAGTTTGATTAATGTTTCAGAGCCCTCGTTTTTTTTTTTTTTTTTTTTTTTTTTTGTACGATTTTTTTCCTCTTCCTACTAATATCTGATCCCAAACAATCACAAAGCCTGGCTTTTTTTTTTTGTTTTTTTTGTTTATTCCTCTTTGATTCACGTTTGGCTTACGCATCGCACCTGCCACCTTATGTAATGAATAGCAGAACTTTTTCATATTGCAGTCCCATGCCTTTTGTGCTTCCCCGTGTGTTTTCTATCTTTGTGTAGAGTCCACTTTGAAGGTCTTTGTTACAACTTTGTATTCTCTGATTCTAAGAATACAGTGAGAAAGGCTCACCACGATATACATACGTTTTTTTGTTATTCCTTGTATATGCTTCCTGATGTCCTTTGGTAGATGGATGTAGTCTCCATGTCTCCCATACAGTATCAGCTCCTTAGTTTGTCTTTAAATTAGTCTTTAAAGGGATATTTAACCCCAAAATGTATCATTTTGTTCAGCCTCATGTCATTTTCAAACTGTAAGACTTTTTTTCGATGGAACATCAAAGAAAAAAGTTTAGCAGAATGTCCAAGGTGATCTCTTCCAATACAATAAAAGTGAATGGGGACAATGCACTATCAAGCTTCAAAACATACAAAAAAGTTCTATACAAGTATACTATCTTATAAAATCATATAAGTAGTCCATATGACTTGTGTGATATATTCCCAGTCCTCTAGGGCTGGGCAATATATGGAAAATTCACAATATAATCATGATGATTTAGCTAGCAATATTGTAAATATTACAAGGATTTTAATGCACTATTTATTTGGCCACTATGCTTCCCAAATCACATTGTCATATCTAATTAGTTGCTAATATTTTTTTAAGGCAATCGGTTTGCATCCTTTTATATATATATATATACCTACTTATTTGGCTCAAGTAAACTCAACGTAATATTTTTAAGTAATGTGAACTAGTTACAAGTAAACTTACTAATCCGTGATTAAAGTATCATTGTTTTGATTTAATTATTTAAATTGAATTAAAGCACATGCTATACAGTATAAGGGAAATTATGACTGGAATCTTGGTTAGCCATATGGCACATTGGATTCTCCTCAACACTTCTTAGTGCACATAAATCTGCGCTTTGGTGAAGTGCAATTGAGTAGAGGAGAATGACTTTATTTAATAGGCTCCAAGTTCACCAGAGGTAACACTAATCACCCTAATGGTGACTTTACACAAATCACAAATATCAACCAGCTACAACTTAACAATAACAATAATCATAAGAATTAAAACTATATACATAAAAAAAAAAAAATAAAAAATAATAATAATATATATATATTATATATATATATACATAAATTCCCTTGTTTTGACCAAACATACATAATTTATTCAAGTGCAAGGGCTTATGGGTATTACACACAGATGCAATTTGCACTTGATCATTTTGCGTTAGTAGTACTCAAAGCCAAAGTTTAAAGAACATATACATTTGAGTTATGATTCCAAAATGTGACATTTCAAGTACTGTTTAATTAGGAAACTTGATTGTTTTTATTAATGACAACTTTAGAGAGTAACGGTAAATTAATTAAAACTAGTACGAACAGTAAAATATTAAACTTGATGAAACTCTTTATATATATATATATATATATATATATATATATATATATATATATATATATATATATATATATATATTTATTTATTTATATAAGATCACTATTATTATTTACAGTGTATTAGACTAGTTTCCAGATCCTTCAGGGTTGCACAATAAATCAAATTGACATCAGAATTGCGATGAGGTCATATGAGAATATTAAGCCAAAAAAGGCTGCAATTAAATTCAATGTAAAAACACTACATAGTATCACAGATGAGGAGGAAAGGACACCATTTCAGCATATTTGTAATGACAAACACTGCAAACTGTCAAATACACACTTCATTTTCAGTGTTACACCAAAATAAAAGCTCAAGGTGGAGGTGAAGTAAATACAACAGAAATATGTTACTATTGTAAAAAAAAATATATATATATATATATATATATATATATATATATTATAATAAAAAAAAATTACTGGTTCCCACAGCAATAATTTAGTATTATTATAACAGTAAACTTGGTTCCAAAAAACATGTGCGTGAAATTGTAGTTTTTACACACCCTTTTCATTCACACAGTTTGTTTTAGTAAAAATATTTGTACATTATAAAAATGCTTTTTATTACTATGCAATGTTGAAATTATTTGAATATCATTCGTTCTTGCTTGTTCATAGTGAAAAAGTGTGGAAAACATGACTTCATTATTTTAACTTGCTTTTTACTTCATGCATGAATCTGTTTGGCTACCAGGGATTAAAAATGAAATGTTTTTCATATAGGTTTGTTCAAAGCAAAAACTGTATTGTTTTTGTTCCAGCTCTGGCTTCTGCTGCCTCCTTTTCAAATGGTAAACAAAATAATAACATTATTAACAAGTTACCTGCATAAAGTAATGTAAAGTAATGTTTTCCCTCTGGAACAACTGAAAGGGATTTTGTACCCATTTTCAGTTTCGTTCTGCAAAACAAATTCTGTTGGTTTTTGTTCATCCCTGTTGGCAAAATTTAGTTGAAATGGTGGTACTTATGATTAAAAAAACAAAACAAAAAACAATCTTTTAAACCATTTCAGAGCAAATACATAATTATCTAGATATACATCGATGAGATGAAACATTATGACCACTCACAGGTAAAACAAATAACACTGATCATCTCCTAACATGGCCACATGTCAAGGTCTGGGTAGATTAGATGGTAAACGAACAATCAGTTCTCGTAGTCAACGTGTTTAATTCAAGAGAAATGGGCAGAAGTAAAGACCTGAGCGACTTTGACAAGGGCCAAATTGTTATGGCCAGATGACTGGGTCAGAGCATCTCTGAAACGGCAAGGCTTGTGTGGTGCTCCCGGTCAGCAGTGGTGAGTACCTACTGACAGTGGTCCGAGGAGGGACAAACCACAAACCGGCGACAGGGTGTTGGGCGCCCAAGGCTCATCAGTCCGCAAAGGCAACAAAGGCTATCTCGTCTTGTCCGAACTGACAGAAGGTCTGCTGTGGCACAAGTCACAGAAAATTGTAATGGTGGTTACGGGAGGAGTGTGTCATAACACACAGTGCATTACATCCTGCCGCATATGGGGCTGCGTAGCCGCAGACCGGTCAGAGTGCCCATGATGACCCCATCATGTCCACCATCAAAAGTGCCTACAGTGGGCACGCAGTCGTCACCTTGGGGCAGTGGAAGAAGGTCGCCTGGTCCGATGTGTCCTGTTTTCTTTTACATCAAGTGGATGGCCGTGTACGTGTGGGCCATTTACCTGGGGAAGTGATGGTACCAGGATGCACTGTGGGAAGACGACAAGCCGGTAGAGTGAGTGTGATGCTCTTGTCAGTGTTCTGCTGGGAAAACCTGGGTCCGGCCATTCATGTGGACGTTAATTTGACATGTGCCACCTATCTAAACATCGTTGCAGACCATGTACACCCCTTCATGGCAATGGTATTCCCTGATGGCAGTGGCCTCTTTCAGCAGGATAATGCGCCCTGCAACACTCCACACATTGTTCGGGAATGGTTTGAGGGACATGATGAAGAGTTCAAGATGTTGATTGAGCATCTGTGGGATGTGCTGCACCAACAAGTCCTATCCATGGCAGCTCCATCTCACAACTTACAGGATTTGAATGATCTGCTGCTAATATCTTGGTGCAAGATACCATAGGACACCTTCAGGGGTCTTGTAGAGTCCATGCCTCGGCAGGTCGGCGCTGTTTTGGCAGCATGTGGAGGACCAACATCATATTAGGCAGGTGGTCATATTGTTTTTGCTCATTAGTGTACACTGAGTATTGTCAATAGGCAAACAAATTTTTTTTGTGATATCATTTCTGCAGCCATATCGCCCAGCCCAAGTCCTCTGAAGCCATATTATATCTATGTTAAGAACAGACAGAAATTTCTATTGTTTTTCAGTAAAAACCTTGCCTTGAAAATCTTACTTGGCAGTCATGGTCACCATTCACTTTCATTGTCTACAAAATCAGCTTATACAAAAACTCCTTCTGTGTTCCACAAAAGTAATGAAGTCATACGGTTTTAAAAAGACATGAAAAGGGTGAGTAAAGGATGACAAAAAATTTTATTTTTATGTTAACTCGTTCTTTAACAGATATTTATCTTTACCGTTCACAGCCTTGTTTTAGATAGTATATTCCACGTTAGAGTCTAGTTTCATGCCGGTTTTGAGTAGTAGATCACTACATCCTGTCTTTTTACTCCAGTAAACCTGTTCAGGCTTGAATTGTTTACTTTCATTTCAAGAAACATCATCTGAGGGCATCTAGAGGGCATGAGTTAACAGGAATATAGCTAGAAATGCTTGTCCTGATGCCAAATTTTTCAACAGAAACATAGGATTGGGGATTTGGCTTAGTTTTAATCACACTGGTATTCTCTTGGTTTCGTTCTCTCATTCTGTTCCCATCTCTGTACCTGGGGCTCTCTCATTAAGAGTGTCTGAATGTGGCCCAGTAGGGCCTTTGCGAGAATGGGAGTTTGGGACTGCCTGCCCTCATGTGGCCCACAATCTCCTGAAGCCTCTTTCCTCGCACAGTAAATCTACCTGATTGTGTTGTGTACCGCATCTCTGATGGGTGCGTTACCAAGGTGGTGAAGTCTCCATAGAGCCACTCTGAATTGCAAATGGTGGCCATAACTCAGGTGTAATGTAGATCTTAGCATGGATGGCCAGTCATTCCTCTCCATTTGGTCCAGATGGGACAGTCGCCCAACATCAAAGAGAGAGAGGATGTTTTTATTGTGTCTGAACAACGGAAACTATGTTTCTTTATTTTTGAGAGCGTGAAAGAAAATATGGAGTGTGAGAGCGACAAAGACTGACAGGAAGAGAGATGATGAGTTCATTATGAATGAAAAACTGAAGAGTGTGACATGAAGTTGTTCCAGAGGTCACAAGAGTAATACAATGCAATGCCAAACTTTTCTGTCAGCATCTTGAAGACTTGTTTATGTTCGAAAGAGCTGGGTATGTGTAATCAACATGTTCTGGACATGATGACATGAAGTGATAGTTTACAGAAAAAGAAAAAATGATGACATAATCTTTTTTTACCCCCATGTTGTTCCAAACCTGTATAACTTTCTCTCTTGAAACACAAAAGGTGAATTATGTGAAGAATATTCTGGCTGCTCTTTTTCATAAAATGGAAGCAAATGGGGACTGGGTCTGTCAAGCTCCAAAATGACCCAAATAATAATAATAAAAAAAGTATCATAAAATTTTTTGAAGCCATACGATAGCTTTGTGTTAGGAACAGACAAATAAAGAAGTTTCTTCAACTTCAGGTACTTTCATGTCCCAGGGCAATGCACAGATTCCCCTTTTTTCTGCTAATGCTATTATGAGATGTGGGTTGGTGCTGTTTTGGCAGCACGAGGGGGACCTACACAATATTAGGCAGGTGGTTTTAATGTTGTGGCTGATCAGTGTGTATATATGCATATATACACTCACTGAGCACTTTATTAGGAACACTATGGTCCTAGTCCGCAGAACTGCCGCTCACTAAATGTTTTTTGTTTTTGGCACCATTCTGAGTAAACTTTGACTGTTGTGTGTTAAAATCCCAGGAGATCAGCAGTTACAGAAATACTCAAACCAGCCCATCTGGAACCAACAATCATGCCATGGTCCAAATCACTGAGATCTAATTTTTCCCCATTCTGATGGTTGATGTGAACATTAACTGAAGCTCCTGACCTGTATCTGCATGATTTTATGCACTGCACTGCTGCCACATGATTGGCTGATTAGATCATCGCATAGATGATTGTTGGTGCCAGACGGGCTGGTTTGAGTATTTCTGTAACTGCTGATCTCCTGGGATTTTCACACACAACAGTCTCTAGAATTTACTCTGAATGGTGCCAAAAACAAAAATATCTTGTTGATGAGAGACTTCAACAGAGAATGTCCAGACTGGTTCAGATAACTGCTCTGTACAATTGTGGTGAAAAGAATATAATCTCAGAATGCTATTCTGAGATGTGGGATGACGCTGTTTTGGTGGCACGAGGGGGACCTACACAATATTAGGCAGGTGGTTTTAATGTTGTGGCTGATCAGTGTATATATACAGTACTGTGCAAAAGTTTTAGGCACTTGTGAAAAACTTTCAAAGTGAGGATTTGTTAAAAAAAATAATGACATAAATAGTTTTCATTAATCAATTAATGTCATACAAAGTCCAGTAAACAGAAAAAGAGCTAAATCAATATTTGGTATGAACACTTTTGCCTTCAAAACAGCACCAATTCTCCTATTTACACCTGGACACAGTTTTTCTTGGTTGTTGGCAGAGAGGATGTTCCAAGCTTCTTGGAGAATTTGCCACAGTTCTTTTATTTATTTAGGCTGTCTCAATTGCTTCTGTCTCTTCATGTAATCCCAGACTGACCCGATGTTCAGTGGGGGGCTCTGTGAGGGCCATGCCATCTGTTGCAGGGCTCCCTGTTCTTCTATTCTATTCTAAATGCAAAATGAATGTTTGGGAGTATAAAATGTATGTGTCCTTTTGACACACTGAAGTAGCAGATATAAATAACCATCTAATGACAAATGTTTTTGTAATACATCTTATGTGCCTAAGACTTTATATATATATATATATATATATATATACACACACACACACACTGGTGGCCAAAAGTTTGGAATAATGTACAGATTTTGCTCTTATGGAAAGAAATTGGTACTTTTATTCACCAAAGTGGCATTCAACTGATCACAATGTATAGTCAGGACATTAATAATGTAAAAAATTACTATTACAATTTGAAAAAAAATTAGCTTTCAACTGTTTTTGATATAATGACAAGTGATTTTCTAGTACCAAATGATCAATTTAGCATGATTACTCAGGGATATAGGTGTTGGAGTGATGGCTGCCGGAAATGGGGCCTGTCTAGATTCGATCAAAAATCACTTTTTTCAACTAGTGATGGTGCTGTTTTTTTTACATCAGTAATGTCCTGACTATACTTTGTGATCAGTTGAATGCCACTTTGGTGAATTAAAGTACCAATTTTCTTCCAAAACAGCAAAATCTGTACATTATTCCAAACTTTTGGCTGCCAGTGTGTGTGTGTGTGTGTGTGTGTGTGTGTGTGTGTGTGTGTGTGTATATATATATATATATATATATATATATATATATATATACAGGGTTGGGGAGTAACTGAATACATGTAACAGGATTACGTATTTAAAATACAAAATATAAGTAACTGTATTCCACTACAGTTACAGTTTAAATCATTGGTAATTAGAATACAGTTACATTAAAAAAGTACTTTGAATACTGAAGAGATTACTTTGCATTTTATTGTCATTTGTTTCTTTTAATATTTAGTCCTTTCAGATGGAAAACATTTATACATATAAATGATGCGATCCAAAGTGCATTTGAACAGCGGTGAAACACTTTCTTATGATGTGTTACATTCATACGAGCAGACAGAGAAGTAAGTTTGAAGTAAGTTTGGAGCAGAAGAAATAGAAATAAACCTTGTGTAAATTGTCAGCTTTACGCTAAGCTAAAATGCTGTTTCTAGCCATTTTAGAAATATAGAAATAGAAGAAATATAGAACGAGCTGTTTTGGCAGCTTGGTTTCAACAAATGCCCTTTTTGCAGTGATGAGGGAAGTTTTGAGTTCTGAAACATACAGTATTTTTTTATAGGACAGTGACCTCTTATATGTCAAAAGATCAATGAAAATTTGATTCCTCATGTCATGACCCCTTTAACAAAACTTTATTTTCTTGCAGTCCACAGTGCTAAAAGTTGAAGAGACACCCATATATGCTACTTGAATGACATGAGGATGAATAAATGAAACAATTTTCATTTTTGGAGAACTATCCCTTTAAGACATTAACTTCTTGTTAAGACAAAGAGAACTGTTATTATTTTAGGGACTAACCTTTCCCGCTGTCACGGATGAAATTATCAAAACAGGAAAGCACAGGGGTGGTTGTGCCATGTACGCTGAATAGTTTGCGAATGCAAATTCAAATCCCTCCTATTATTTTAATAATATAGTTTTACTGCTTTGTATGGATCATTTATTTGCAAACCAGGTTATTTTTTAGAAGGAGGTTTGAGGGTAATTTCATGCTTTGAAGCATTTATACCTATAACTTAATGAGGAAAATGTGTGTTGTGTCCTGTAGTATGCCATGAGAAATTGGTCTTTCTACTCATCGAAGAAAGGCACTTGTTTTCCATTTGCTAGTCTCTGTCTTTGCTCTTGTATAGTTTGATTGATTTCATTTGATTGGATATACATTTTATAAAGTCTAACTTCAGAAGTATGTGGCGATTGTTATCATCCCTTGACTCTAGTCCAAATCAGAGCACTGTTTCAACCCTGGAGTCTGACCAGCGACTCAGTCAAACTCGATTTGCTTTCGTTATTACTCAATTTATTCTGAAATAGTAGGGAAGTGTTGATAAACTTTGGAGCGTGCTCCATCTGCCCCGTGAGACGGTGCTTAGCGTCCGTAATGCTGTTACAGGTATGACAGAGATGCGCGAGGGAAGATGTCCATGTCACGGAGTCCGATGTCGTCTCGCTTCTCCCGAAGAACTCCTCTCCCGCCAAATCAAATTAGACTGCATGAATTAAAGCATAACAGGATTTGTTTACAACGCATCATTTATTATCTGTCAAGCAGCGCTCCAGTGGCAGACTGCAATTCCTCAGCCTCTGACCTCGCCATGGTTCACAAGCTAAATGTATTACATTGTTCTGTGAATTTCATCATTACAGTAGCACTGATGGTATTAAACATACATAGCATAAATGCACACGAGTTTATAAAAAACAGTAGTTGAATAGCTCTTAGATTTTTTTAGTAAAAAACAGTAGTTAAATAGCTCTAAAATTTTTAGTAAAATGAAAAACAGTAGTTGAATTGCTCAAAATTTTTAGTAATATAAAAAACAGTTGTTGAATAGCTCTAAATTTTTTAGTAAAATAAAAACAGTAGTTGAATAGCTCTAAAAAAATTTAGTAAAATAAAAACAGTTATTGAATAGCTCTAAAATTTTTAGTAAAATAAAAAAACAGTAGTTGAGTAGCTCTAAAAAAATTTAGTAAAATAAAAACAGTTATTGAATAGCTCTAAAAAATTTAGTAAAATAAAAACAGTAGTTGAATAGCTCTAAAAAATTTAGTAAAATAAAAACAGTAGTTGAATAGCTCTAAAATTTTTAGTAAAATAAAAATACAGTAGTTGAATAGCTCTAAAAAATTTAGTAAAATAAAAAACGGTTGTGGAATAGCTCTAAAATTTTTAGTAAAATAAAAAGTACTTGAATAGCCCTAAATTTTTTGTAAAAAAAATAAAAAAACAGTAGTTGAATAGCTCTAAAAAAATTTGTAAAATAAAAAGTACTTGAATAGCCTTAACATTTTTAGTAAAAAAAAATAAAATAAAAAGAAATAACTAGTTGAATAGCTCTAAAAAATTTTGTAAAATAAAAAAACAGTAGTTGAATAGCTGTAAGATTCTTAGTAAAATAAAGAAACAGTAGTTGAATAGCTCTAAAATTTTTAGTAAAATAAAAAACAGTAGTTGAATAGCTCTAAAAATGTTAGTAAAATAAAAAAACAGTAGTTGAATAGCTCTAAACATTTTATTAAAATTAAAAACAGTAGTTGAATAGCTCTAAAATTTTTAGTAAAATAAAAAACAGTAGATGAATAGCTCTAAAATTTTTAGTAAAATAAAAAACAGTAGTTGAATTGCTCTAAAATTTTTAGTAAAATAAAAAACAGTAGTTGAATAGCTCTAAAATTTTTAGTAAAATATAAAAACAGTTGTTGAATAGCTCTAAACATTTTATTAAAATAAAAAACAGTTGTTGAATAGCTCTAAAATGTTTAGTAAAATAAAAACAGTAGTTGAATAGCTCATGTTTTTAGTAAAATAAAAAAACAGTAGCTGAATTGCTCTAAACCTTTTAATTAAAAAAAGTAGTTGAATAGCTCTAAAAAATGTAGTAAAATAAAAAAACTGTTGTTGAATAGCTCTAAAATATTTAGTAAAAAAAAAAAAGAAACAGTAGTTGAATAGCTCTAACATTTTTTGTAAAATAAAAAACAGTAGTTGAATAGATCAAACATTTTTAGTACAATAGAATACAGTACTTGAATAGCTCTAAAATTTTTAGTAAAATACAAAGTACTTGAATAGCTCTAAAATTTTTAGTAAAATAAAAATAAAACAGTATTTGAATCGCTCTAAACATTTTAGTAAAATAAAAAAAAAACAGAAGTTGAAAATCTCTAACATTTTTAGTAAAATAAAAAAACAGTAGTTGAATAGCTCTAAAATTTTTAATAAAATAAAAAACAGTAGTTGAATAGCTCTAAAATTTTTAATAAAATAAAAAAACAGTAGTTGAATTGCTCTAAAATTTTTAGTAAAATAAAAAAACAGTAGTTGAATTGCTCTAAAATTTTTAGTAAAATAAAAAAAACAGTATTTGAATTCCTCTAAAATTTTTAATAAAATAAAAAAACAGTAGTTGAATTGCTCTAAAATTTTTAGTAAAATAAAAAAACAGTATTTGAATTGCTCTAAAATTTTTAGTAAAATAAAAAAACAGTAGTTGAATAGCTCTAAAATTTTTAGTAAAATAAAAAAACAGTATTTGAATTCCTCTAAAATTTTTAATAAAATAAAAAAACAGTAGATGAATAGCTGTAAACTTTTAAGTAAAATAAAAAAACAGTAGTTGAATAGCTCTAAAATTTTTAATAAAATAAAAAAACAGTATTTGAATTGCTCTAAAATTTTTAGTAAAATAAAAAAACAGTATTTGAATTGCTCTAAAATTTTTAGTAAAATAAAAAAAACAGTAGTTGAATTGCTCTAAAATTTTGAGTAAAATGAAAAACAGTAGTTGAATAGCTGTAAACTTTTAAGTAAAATAAAAAAACAGTAGTTGAATAGCTGTAAACTTTTAAGTAAAATAAAAAAACAGTAGTTGAATAGCTCTAAAATTTTTAGTAAAATAAAAAAACAGTATTTGAATTGCTCTAAAATGTTTAATAAAATAAAAAACAGTATTTGAATTGCTCTAAAATGTTTAATAAAATAAAAAACAGTATTTGAATTGCTCTAAAATGTTTAATAAAATAAAAAACAGTATTTGAATTGCTCTAAAATGTTTAATAAAATAAAAAACAGTAGTTGAATAGCTCTAAAATTTTTAGTATGAATAAAACAGTAGATTAGACTGATATTCAGTATCTATTGATTATTTGAAAAATATAATGCAATTAATGTTAAATATTTTCCATCACTGAAAGTGCATATAATGAAAACATGTTTATGGAAATATTTTTTTATTTATTAAAATAAGTGGCTTAGTACTTTATATGCATGTAATAATAAAAATAGAAAAAGCAATATGAATATTTTAAAAAAATACATTAAACAATTTATGATTAATAGCTGAAAAGTATAATTCCAGCAATTGTTAAATTACCCAACAGAACTGTAAATTATTTTTAGGTTTCGAAAACACTGCACATCTGCCATATTGTATTATATTAATATATATTATTATTTTTTTTAAATTGCATAAAAATGGCTTTGATATAACAAATGTGTAGTCAAGTTTGTTGTTTCAGGAAAAAATATTTTCTTTCAGGAAAAAAAAACAAAGAAAACAGGAAATATTACTTTAGTATCAGAATAAAAGAGAACATACTTTCATCTGTTTTTGATCTTGGATTCAATTACTGCAGCATCTGTTTCATAGGAATATACATTATTTTTAATTCACACGTCATTTAAAGTGATGATCAAAGTGAATAAATACACAGAAAAACATGATTTGCTTTAAGAAATGTTTTATCCCTCTGTATACTGAAATGAAAACTTAGATTGTTTTAGAAACGACATTTTGAAAGTATGAAAGAAAATGACATCAAACCTGATTTGGAACAATGCAATCACAAAGAGCAAAGCATATAAAAAGAAGAAAGTCATTATTTTGTGTCTTTAGGGACTCTCACTTTGCTGACATTAACAGAATGAAGTTTTTGCATAGCGCACTGAACAGAGTTCATTTGGATCTTACACAGCCAATTGATACATCCTTAAATCTCAGCCATCGTATCTGAGAGAAAACTTGAAGAATTGCAAAATGCACCTGATGTAAATATGTAATTGGCAGGGTTTATTCTGAGCTCTGAAATATCAGGGAGCGATTGGTGTTGCATTAGTATCCGGTTGTTTGGATATCAGGAAACACGGCACACGTGTAGGTACATTTTGCATGGTGTGCAGATCTGAGGAAAATTGGGAGTAAATCCCTGAATATCTGCTGCGATAAAGATACATTATTTCAATGTACTTCATGATGCAAATCAAATTCCCCCCATAGAGCATGGAGCAGAGAGAGAGAGGAGGAGGACGGATGAACTCAGTTGATGATGTGGGTGTAGTTAAGATGAAGAGGGGAATTCATGGGGAGTGGTGACAAAAACAAATTTTCAAATTTTGTTATTACTTAGTGCTAGTATGAATCCCTTTAGAATCTTTCTGTCATTTTGTTTTATTCTTCTTTAATATATTTTGAGGGTTGTGCCTTTAATTGACAGGATAGTACAGGGAGAGAGAGGAGAATGTGATCCTGCATCTCTCTGAGCGCCACAACTCTTTTATGTGTTGTAAGTACTACGTAGGGTATTTTTGCCTGACGAAGATCTTAGTAATCGAAACATTGTCTGTTTAATCTATTAAATTACATGGGAGTATAGCAGCGTGCCTCCTCCTTCATTATGAACTGTAATCTTTTTTGGATTGTTTTGGATGTGTGCACATAATCTCAATTTTCAGTACTACGTAGTGTGCCATGTCTCCTAAGTGTTTCATTCTTTAGTCTTTTAGTAGTGGTTTTGAAATATGTTTCTTCAACTTTGGGCACTTTAAGTACTGTGGACTTCTAGAAAGTAGTCTCATTAAAACATTTTTCACTCTGGTGGCTGCTATATATATATATATTTATATATATCTATACACACTAGCGGCCAAAAGTTTGGAATTATGTACAGATTTTGCTCTTATGGAAAGAAATTGGTACTTTTATTCACCAAAGTGGCATTCAGCTGATCACAATGTATAGTCAAGGACATTAATAACGTGAAAAATTACTATTACAATTTGAAAAAAATGTTCAGAACTTCTTAAAGTACTTAAAAGATTTCTCGTCCATAAATCCTCCACGTGCAGCAATGACAGCTTTGCAGATCCTTGGCATTCTAGCTGTCAGTTTGTCCAGATACTCAGGTGACATTTCACCCCACACTTCCTGTAGCACTTGCCATAGATGTGGCGGTCTTGTTGGGCACTTCTCACGCACCTTACAGTCTAGCTGATCCCACAAAAGCTCAATGGGGTTAAGATCCATAACACTCTTTTCCAATTATCTGTTGTCCAATGTCTGTGTTTCTTTGCCCACTCTAACCTTTTATTTTATATACACCAATCAGCCACAACATTAAAACCACCTGCCTAATATTGTGTAGGTACCCCTCATGCCACCAAAACAGTGCCAACAGAGATGATATTCTTCTCACCACAATTGTACAGAGCGGTTATCTGAGTTACCGTAGACTTTGTCCATTCAAACCAGTCTGGCCATTCTCTGTTGACCTTTCTTATCAACAAGGTGTTTCCATTTGCAGAACTGCCGCTCACTGGATGTTTTTTGTTTTTGGCACCATTCTGAGTAAATTCTAGAGACTATTGTGTGTGAAAATCCCAGGAGATCAGCATTTACAGAAATACTCAAACCAGCACATCTGGCACTAATAATCGTCCATGTGATTAACTAATCAGCCAGTCATATGGCTGCATTACATAAAATCATGCTGATACGGGTCAGGAGTTACAGTTAATGTTCACATCAACCATCAGAATGGGGAAACAATGTGATCTCAGTGATTTGGACCGTGGCATGATTGTTGGTGCATACGGGCTGGTTTGAGTATTTCTGCGGATGGAAGCGTTGTTTTTTGTTTGTTGTTGTTTTTTTTCTCCCCTTTTCTCTTCATTTTGGAATGCCCAATTCCCAATGCGCACTAAGTCCTCATGGTGGCGTAGTGACTCGCCTCAATCCGGGTGGCGGAGGACGAATCTCAGTTGCCTCCCCGTCTGAGACCATCAATCCACGCATCTTATCAAGTGGCTTGTTTAGCGCGTTACCGCAGAGACGTCCACGCACAACTCACCACGTGCCCCACCGAGAGCAAGAACCACACATTATAGCAACCACGAGGAGTCACTCAGCACACCCTGGATTCGAACTTGCGACTCCAGGTGTGGTAGTCACCGTCAATACTTGCTGAGCTACCCAGGCCCTGGTTACACACTGTTGATGAGAGAGGTCAGGATAGAATGGCCAGACTGGTTTGAACTGACAAAGTCTGCAGTAACTCAGGTAACCGCTCTGTACATTTGTGGTGAGAAGAATAGCATCTCAGAATGTTTTGGCGCCACGAGCGGGACCTACACTATATTAGGCAGGTGGTTTTAATGTTGTGTCTGATCGGTGTGTGTGTGTGTGTGTATATATATATATATATATATATATATATATATATATATATATATATACACACACACAGTATATTTAAGCAATATCACACGAGCAAGAGTGCGATATGGCCCTACATCAGCACTGCTGTAATTCGGCCGCTGGCCGAATGTTGTAGGTAATCACAGCAGTGCTGATTTAGGGCCACATAGCATGATTACGAGTGTGATATTGCTTATTTACAACAGTTCAATGAACAAGTACATTTAAAACAAATAGGAAAAACTGAGTACGGTCATAAAAAATGCATTTGTGCATGGAACTACTTTCTTAAGCCACAGATCAGAATCTGCCGTTGCTGGTTCAAAACAAATTATGTGTCCAAGCCTCTCAAAAACATCACTTTAGAACAACTAGTATCATGGCTTGAGCTGTTTCTAACATGTTATTTGAGAAACAAGGATGTATGTGTGTGTGTGTGTGTGTGTGTGTGAGAGAGAGAGAGAGAGAGAGAGAGAGAGAGAGATTGAGTGTGTGTGATCACCTGTTGATGATGCTGTAGTCTGTTAGTCAGCTTTCTGAAGATAATGTAATTTTGGTGAAATTCATACTATTTTCTCAGTAAGAAAAATAGCTGTCCAAGCTGGGGTATTCCTCCCTATTTTGCAATAGCTGGTGCGCAAGAGTCTTTCACTATAGAAACCGCAATCTACTCCACCAGTTTTAACAGTATGTCCTCTCCAATGTGGAAAATACGGTAAGAGGTAAGCACCTTGAGTATGTGTAATTAATACGTCTGTAGTGTCTCTCAGCTGTGATGAGCCTTAATGCTGAAGTTGTTAGTTTAAAGCCGTTTAAAGCTATTTCCTAGCTTTAGTGGTGTAGTAGTAATACGAGCGATCATGAAGTGCTGTTGTATGTAAACACTGAGTGACTGACTCACTTCACGTCACCAATTGGCTCATATAACACACAAAAATTGTCTTTGCCTCCACCTGCTGGCTAAAATATGTAATGCCACAAAATTAAAGGTAAAGAGACAGATAACTCTTAACACATCTGCACTGATCTTACACTTCAGTTTAGAATGTCACGAACACAAATGGAGTGATACACACAGTGAAGCGTCCGAGTGCTGATGGTGTGAAACCATCAGTACTCATGGAACGCCTCTCGTCCAATCAGATTCGAGGACCGGAACTAACTGTTTTTTTTATTTATATATATATATATATATATATATATATATATATATATATATATATGTATATGTATTTATACAATTTATCTACTAACAATGTCCAACAGTGATTGTACATGCATTACAGGTTTGTACATTACATTACATTAAAAAACAATAAACATTTTATAATCATGAAAATTCCCACCACAGTGTCATTTTCGGCACATCTTAAATTCTAAATTGTGTTTAATAGAATTCTGTTGTGGAAATGACACTGATGAATATTTTAAATATTTTTGAAATAAAGTGGCTGCCTCCTCTAAGGCTAATTTCATATCTAAAATTGAAATTACACACTTTTTACGAAATTTTGTAAGATGAAAATGCTTGATTGGAAAAGTCTGGCAATAAAAATAGTCTGCTCACTAGTGATATTTACCTTGATTTTTCTTTGTTTTTTTTCAAACATCACTTATATTTAATCTCAAGCATGCTCTTCACTGACACTTTTTCAAACTTGGTTAACCCTTAAACACATATCTCGGGTACCAGGACCTCATTTCACCCCCGTACCTCATCTATTCTTTGGAGTTGTGCTCACACCTCTTTAGTATTCCTAGATATATCTATCGTTTATAAATAGTGTAAAAAAAAAAAAAAAAAGATTACAGTATGCAGTATAACAATGACTATTGTTATTTGGGTGTAACAAAATGACTGAAAAATGTAAGTTGTGCATCTCTTTAGACTCAGTTAGTGCCCGCGAAAATACTTGTGTAGCTTATGAGACCCGAGCGTGACTTCTGTGTGCATTTTCCATTTCCCTTTTTGATTTGTAACTAGTAGCACCTAATAAACATGATTTTTTTTCTCGAGCAAAAAGTTTTCCTAAAAATGTATGTCCACATATGTGGACAGTGGGACTAAGTTGTGAAATGTTAAATAATATAAAGCTATAAAAAGTCTTTTTTTTTTCATCAAATTGTTTATTATGTGTCCAGGAGTGTTGGCTAGTGTGTATATATATATATATATATATAGCAGCCACCAGAGTGAAAAATGTTTTAATGAAACTACTTTCTAGAAGTCCACAGTACTTAAAGTGCCCAAAGTTGAAGAAACATATTTCAAAGATGAATACATAATGCTGATTAAAAGTAATGGCCAGCATCATCCAATCACTGCCAACGATTTGAACTTTAAATAGGAAGTTTAGATTGCACTTAGCTTCATAGAAAGTTATAGGATGCTCCATTTCTCCCTATTTAGTGAATGACTTAACCTCCAGGGTGCTGTCTATCTGCACTGATCTCAGAACTGTTTGAAATACACATTATTCTCATCCAAACTCCAAATAAAGCCTCTGAAAGCAAAATGTTTTCAGCTTTTGGATGCAGAGCAAATATATAAGAATGCATTTAGTAATGTTAATGAAAAGCACCTTATTGTACAGTGTTAACAAACAAAAATATAACAAAATTTAGGTTAAAATGAAGTGAAATGACCCACAGATTTGTTACTGGAAAAGTTATTCAAAATTACGAACATGTTTTTGGAACATCTGTCTGAAAACCGCTCCACAGCACCCATCTGAGTACTTCGTTTATCAGCGTGCTGATGCGTGAAATATGAATGGTTTTTTTAAAGCGGCATATCAAATGAAACTAAAGACTCTCCTCTTTACAACCAAACAGGTTTCAATGAAAAAACATAGAAATCGACGGCATGCTGTTGAGTCACGTGACTTGGTGCGGCAGAATTTTATCCCTTAAATGACAGTCTAGAGTCTTGTGAACAGTATTCAGTTGGTTTTTGTTGGTTTATAAACACTTCGGAAAACCCAGTTTGTAACCTGGCATCCTCCTTGACTTGGGACGGTGAGAGGTGGTCTCCACAAGGAATCGGGGTGTTTTGAAATGCTGCTTTTTAAATTCACCTCCAGTCCCAGCTCCTCCCTCTCATTAACGACCATCACCAACACCACAGGCACCGCCTCTCTCCATAGTTTTAGGAGATTGAGGTGGTATATTTGCCGTGCTCCGCCTCTATCTGTTTGCTTCACCTCATAATTGACTTCCCCGACTCGTCGCATGACCTCAAAGGGCCCTTGCCACTTAGTGAGTAATTTAGAGCTCGACGTGGGTAGTAATATGATGACCTTATCTCCCTGTGAAAATTCCTGTAGCTGAGTGCCCCATCATAAAGCCGGGATTGACGTTTTTCAGCCTGGAGAAAATTCTCCTGTGTGAGTTGCCCTAATGTGTGAAGTTTTGCTCTCAAGTCAAGAATGTATTGGATTTCGTTTTTACTCTCCGAAGGTCCCTCTTCCCAGTTTTCCCTCAAGATGTCTAAAACGTTGGGGAAAACCCTGTGGAGGCTTGCGGTACCTCTCGTACTGCAAATAATAGGGTTTCAAGCTACTTATCCCAATTTCGTGCATCCTCGTGTACAAACTTCCGAATAATGTTTTTATGAGTTTGATTAAAACGTTCGACCAGGCCATCTGTCCGAGGATGGTAAACACTGGTGCGAATCGATTTAATTCCCAATAATTCATAAAGTTTGTGGAGTGTACGTGACATAAACGAGGTGCCCTGATCAGTTAGGATCTCTTTCGGGATCCCAACTCAGGAGACAATTTTGAAGAGTGCTTCCACAACACTGCGTGATGAAATGTTGCGCAGGGGCACTGCTTCAGGGTATCGCGTTGCATAATCCACTAAGACTAAAACAAAGCGATGCCCCCGTGCCAATCGTTCTAATGGTCCAATGAGGTCCATGCCAGTTCTTTCGAAGGGGACCTCGATCAGCTGAAGAGGGCGTAGTGGTGCTTTTGGAGTGGCCAGTGGATTTACCAACTGACGTTCATGACATGTAGCACACCACCTGCGTACATCCTTGTGAATGCCCGGGCAATAAAAACGGGCCGTGAGACAGTTCAGTGTCTTGTCTTGCCCTAAATGTCCCGCCATCGGATTAGAATGAGCTGCCTGGAAAACCATTTCCTGGTGGCTTTTTGGAATTTACAGCTGGGTTGTATCTGTTTTTGTTTGAGCATCCTGCATCACTCGATACAACCTATCTTTAATAATTGAGAAGTAGGGATAGGAGAGCGCAACACCGGGTTAAAGCTTTTGACCATCAATTACTCCTACTTAGTTAAAGGCGTGCCTGAGAGAGTCGTCTCTTGTCTGCTCCAGAGGGAAATCCCCTTCGGCAACCCGTTGAGGATGCTCCAGCACCACTAAGTTGACTGTGTAGTCTGCATCACTCCTCACCACCAGCAGCCACCTCTGTCAGGCATCACGGAGCTGTTGGGCGAAGGCAAACAGCCAACCGAACTCCCTGAACGACAGAGCCCGAAAACGCTGATGGTGCTGTTCAGGGTTGCAGCCGACCCGTTGCAGGATACCTCGTTTTAGATTGGAGTACTCCAGTAGGTTCGCTACCGGAAGCTGTTGCGCAGCGAGCTGGGCTTCCCCGACAGCAGCGGCAGAAACCGGACTGCACATTGCGAGTTGGGCCAGCCCCACCCTTCAGCCGTGCGCTCAAACAGTTCGCTGAAGGCTTCAGGATCATCCTATGGCCCCATTTTAGTCAGCATGATGTGGGGTGTGGCCATGGTCTTGAAGGAGCACCTGGAAGCACTGTTCTTGCTCCGAGAGTAGCTCCAGGAGGACTTGGTGTTGCATCTGGTGGATGCCAGTGAGGGATTTCACAATCTCAGCCAGTGGTGAGGACTCCATGATGGCAATCTCTTACTCTAAATCCAGAGTTTCGGCACCACTGTAAAACTCTCCCAGTTCACCAGTAGACAGAGGAAGTGGGACAGCGATGTCAGTTCCAAATGAACTTTTATTGTTTTAGCACTCTCATAATATCATCAGACACAAAAACACATCAGTGCTTAGTTCAGCTCTCTCTCCCCGTCTGTATCTGACCACCGCTGCTCACTGCATTACAAATCAGCTGATTGTCAATTCCCGCACAGGTGTGAATACCACTCGCCTTGCTCTTCAGAGATCGGTGCTCGACCACACCCCCGCTTCCACACAGTCCAAAAGGGAATATGGATTGAAGTAAAAAATCAACTAAATTTAAAATGTAATTTAATTTTGGGGTTAAAATCAAGATTATATCTTGAAATTTGAAATGCAGAATGAGTTTTAAGCACCTAGTGTTATATTAAGTGCCAATACCAAGTGCCAATCTCAAAAAGTGCTTAAAAAAATTAAAAGTTTCAAACCTCCATGTCATACACAAGAAACCACACATCATTTGTGCAAAAGTGATTTTATTCACAAGTAAATTTTTCATTTTCTAAACAAACCTCAATAAAATCTTAATCAGTGCTATTTCCCAATTTAAAATGAATGTAAAGGTCTTATAACACCTTTATAACTCATTAATAAAATCTTTAGTATACATCCGTTCATGAATGGATAATTAAATATATATTAAAAATCCAATAAATAAATAAATATGTGATTATATAAATAATAAATTTGTTTGGGACAAGAAATCAAGGACATATTTCCATGGAAGACTAATTCCATCCTTTCAAAACCCTTTTAAGTCTTTTCATTGATAATGGTTGTGGTTGGGTTGGGTTAGGTTTAGGTTTAAGGTTAATAGTGTAACTAAATTGAAGTACAATGCAACAATATGTATGTACATAATAAGTACATTGTATCTAATGCCTGAGTGCATAGTAGTTAAAGACACCTAATATAAATTAGGTCCAATGGGTCTTTTTTATGTGAAAATATATAGCAGCCTTTTTATTTTAGAAAGGGTGTCCCTTGCAAGAGGATCAACATATTTGGGGGTCGTTGGCATAGAACAATTTACAAATCCCTTGTTTATTTGATTGTAGTTATAAACATGTAATTATTTGTATTTATAAAATGGTTTTTCATAGTTTAATATTGAAAGTCTGGGTCTGGGACAAGCCTAAAACAGTAAAATCTATAAATAAAAGACATTTTAAAAGTACCAAATATAAATGATGAAGGCCTGGTTAAAAGTTTCTAAACCAGTTTTAAAGAGACCTTCATGTATCAAAAAAAAATAAATAAATAAATAATAGCAACCCCTGGGACATAAAACTGATTGACATTATAGAAACACACATGTGTGTAGTGTTCAGTATTTTGATTTTAAGTTTTATGAAAGACTTGTTTTAAAACTTCCTGGACTATTTCATGTATTTACACATTAGCTTTCTCTTGTTTGCTTTTTTTTTTTTTTTTTTTTTTTTTACCTAAAATGACTTTTTAAAACATTCTTTTCTTGAGGTCTGTTGTTTTTTATTTACACATTTATCTAATTATCTAAATGGGGACACTGTACATTCTTTTGTTCGTAAAGCTGTTATGTTTAATTTTTGCACTGATTGGATGTTTAAACATTATGATCACATTAGGGTTGTCAATACGCATACCACTGACATTTTACTCTTCTCCATACCAATTCCAGTACTACAAAACTAATATGCTTGAACACAGTCAGTATTATAAATACATGTATTATACATATTTGTTTAAAAACTGGATATATGGATACATTTCAGCAATTTTGTCCTCAAAGTAAGGGAAAGTTAGCAACTCAAACACAATCGCTCTTTTAGTCCCTGATTATTAACACATGTTGTGGTCAGTCACACTGATGAACACATTTCTGCACAGCCAGCCTCTGTGACAATGTCGACACGTCTCTTTCTTATCTTTTACCCCTGTCGTTCTCCTCCCAGTGAGCTTACGTACAGTATTTGCTAATTTTCTCTTTCTCAGCTGGAAAATGATTCTTTGTCGTCATGTCCTTTTCTTCATATCTCCTACTGTTTGATTTGCAACTTGATTTCAGGAGCAAAAGAAATAGAAACCGGTAGATTACAGTGAGAGGGAACCCAAGTCCTGTCAAATACAGAAGAAATCAATTTACTATAGACTTAAGGAAATTGCATATTCTCTCTCTATGTGCTGAGCAGACACTTTCAAGCGGCCCTCAAGAGGGTCCCGCCTCTTTATTAATTGCTCTCTGTGTGAATGTGTGTGTATGATAGGGGCCTCCTCACGTACTGTTCTCTGTTGTCTGCGTGCGACTGTGTTTTGGGAGGAGAAATAGAGAGGGAGAGAGAGAGCATGTATATGGAGTAATTAGGCACTTCCACAGTGGCTGAAAGCGAGGCAGCCAGGTGGAGCAGAGATTGGTGGGTATTTATGAAGGAATGTCATAATCGTGACAGGATGATGTATGGAGGAGCGGCGCTGGCCATTTTTCTCTCCTCCTCTCCTTCTTTTAAAAAAAAAATATATATATGATAAAATACAGTCTTAAAAGTTGATGACCAGTTTTGTGTGGTCAGGTCATGGCAAGGTCACAGAAATTTCTCGCCGTTTCTCTTTCTTTGAGAAAGAACGGGGGGGGGGGGGTTGGCGTGGGACTTCTCATCAAAGGCAAATAATAATGGAGCCGGTATGATGAGGCGCTCAAAGTCACTCGTCTAATTGCTTTTAAAAGGTGCCCTTTTCACATCAGGACTTTTACATCACACACACACTCTCTTTTAGACTCGTTTTTCACACTGTTCATTAGCTTAGTTACTTTCACATATAATTTAGTTTCTTTGCCCATTTAAATACATTTAATTTTAAAACATAATGTTTTTAATTTAAAACAGAATTAAATACATATGTTTTTAATTATTTTTCTTCCCCTTTTATCTCATTTTCCACACAGTTTCACTGTAAGAGTAGAGAATAGGCATGTCATTAAATATCAATATATCGATTATTGATCGCCATGTTATTTTATCGATATATTTTTGAGGCATCAATATATTAACATTAGCTGACATTTAAATTAGAAGCCTAATTTGCATGCTTTCCAATTCACTCAGTTGGGCTTTTGTTTAATGTCTGGCATAATAGAGTTGGGAGACCACAAGGGGGCGATATAACATTTACTGAAGCCAGTTGCAAGGCACAGTTTTCACAACATAGGACCGGTATTTTAGAACTCCTTGCACAGGACACATACAAAAGTTATGAAGGTTTTTCTACTTCAAGAATGAAAGTGATGTTGATGAGTTTGCAGGTTAGTGTATGAAACTGGTTTAATTTTTCAAACTGGACGATTAGAAATTACACACAACATATCATCTACTGATGGCTAGAGTAAATCATCTTTGTCCTTTTATAATGATTTGGGTCGAATTTAATGGAAAACTATGCAAGTTGAGCTCTGTGGTGCTGCAGATTTTTGAGCAGCCTCAAGAGATAGCGAGACAGCGCTGTGTAAGTACCTTCATAGAAAATAATTATTTCAAATTTTAGAACACACCATGTAATCCACCAGACACATCCAGTGTGCGACCCCTTTTAATGTACCCTCCAGCTCTATGAAATACGTTTGAAAACACAGACTATTGTGCAACGTGTAGCCCTATTTAAATCTGAAAAAAATCCTGATATATATATCAATAATCATCTGGATAATCTTTTGATTATCGATGCGTAAAAAAGGCATCGATCCCAAGCCTATTGGAGATAATACATTTTATAATGCAGGTAGTTCGTACTCAAAATAGCCAAAATGTGCAATGATCTTGAATTGTTTGTGCTACGTACATGACTGACACCTCAAATAATGTGGCTTGTTAAGGAGAGTTGTGCTATTACTATTAAAAGTGATCTAACTTAAAATGTGTGCCTAATGGACAATAAAAGTTGCATAAAAATCCAATAGACTTACGTTGAAGTCTTATTTAAAGATTGGAATGTTATAGAGACTGTTATAGACGATATTTGCACACCTGCACAAGCATTTGCACATCAATTGAATTCTAAATTAATGTGCCAACCAAAGACTACAGTTACTATATTACTTGGTGAAAGAATTGTTTATTGATTATTATTACTGAAATACTCTATTCTGATTCGTCAATCGCCCCATCACTGAAAAAAAAAGAAACAAAAAAAATTGTTGTAAAGTCAATTTAGCTGAAAAGGTTAAGCACTTTCCACACTGAATAAGTTATTTCAGTTCTGCTGGAGAAGGAAAGTGCATAGCTCTGTATTTTGTTTCTATTGACAGCAATGCAAGGTAATGTTGTTTGGTAGACTACATACATGCAATAAGCTCTTCTTGGGAAGGCTTCCATATGTCATGTGGCACATGGTTACTCATGTTTATGAGGAAAGTTCAAAATTTGAATTGTTCTAATAAAATGTTCATTTAAATTTTAAGTACCACATTCACCAGATTTGTAAGTAAAAGTTATTGTTTTAACTAAAATGTCTAAGTTAAATTTACTCACTTGAATCAATATTATGCTGTGTAGTTAAGTAGATTTACTTCATTTTATTTAATTAAATATACTTAGAAAACTGTGCAAAAAAATTGCAAAATAAAAATTAAGTACATTTTACTAGTCATTTTTTTTTCAGTGCATCCTGTGTTCTGATATTTCTAATAACAACCACACATCCGGGGATATCCTGATACTGAACCAGGTATTGCGAGTCATCTTTACTTCTCGTATCGCACAGCAAACTCTACAAATAAGATAATCAAATAATTTCAACTCAAATCTGTTAGGTCTCTGGTTTGTATTCTTCCCAACCACCAGATGTCACCAGAGAGTCTATCTCTCAGCCCTGAAATCTTCCAGGCTTCTTTGGGACTAATTGTGCCATTTGATTCACCTGTGTTTCATTAGATGGTGTATTTAAGAACTGCTTTATCCTCTCTTCAGTGCTCAGTCTTGAAGTCTCATCTCAGTGTAGATGGACAACATCAGGAGACTCTGCAGTTCCACATCATCAACTCTCCCAAGTTCCCTGTGATTCTTGGTTATCCCTGGCTGGTCCAGCACAACCCCCACATTGACTGGTCCAGTGGGGTGGTTATTGAGTGGGGTACCATGTGCTAAGCTACTTGCATCTTCCCTAGACCTTCACCTTTCCTTGATTTCCCTGATTCTTCTGAGTTATCCCGAGTTCCTTCTGAGTACTTGGATCTGAAGGAGGTTTTCAGCAAGAAAAAGGCCACTTTGCTTCCCCCCATCGGCCCTATGATTGTGCCATTAACCTACTTCCTGGGACCTGCCCTCCTCGAGACAGACTCTATTTTCTTTCTGCTTCCGAATCAGCTGCTTTGGAGGAGTACATCCTTGCCTCTGGATTCTTCTGCTCTTTTACATCACCAGCTGGTGCTAGGTTTTTCTTCATCAAGAAGAGGGATGGTAGTCTCTGACCATGCATAGATTACAGAGGCCTGAATAGCTTAAGGAACTGTTACCCCCTTCCTTTGATGTCATCTGACTTTGAGCTGTTGCAGGGTGCAACAGTCTTTACCAAGCTGGATCTCAGAAATGCTTATAACTTGATTCGTGTCCGTGAAGGCGATGAATGGAAGACCGCATTCAATACCCCCTCAGGACATTATGAGTACATCGTAATGCCCTTTGGATTGGCCAATCCTCCAGCTGTTTTCCAGGCCCTCATAAATGATGTACTTCGGGACATGCTCAACCCCTTTGTTTTCGACTGCCTAGATGATATCCTTATATTCTCCAAGACTCTCTATGAACATGTTCAGCATGTCAGGCAAGTTCTGCAACATCTTCTCAAGAATGTGAATTTCATCTGTCCACTGTCTCCTTCCTAGGCTTTACTATTTCTAAAGGCTGCATGCACATGGATCCCAATAAAGTGCAGGCGGTTCTTGATTGGCCACAACCCACCTCAATAAAACAGCTTCAATGCTTCCTGGGATTTGCAAAATTTTATAGAAGATTTGTCAGAAACTTCAGTACCATAGCTGCACCTCTCACTGCTCTGACTAAGGGGCCTTCAAATAGTCTGTGTTGGTCTCCAGAAGCAGACAAAGCATTTGAGGAGTTGAAAATGCGCTTCACCTCAGCACCAGTTCTGGTTTTACCAGATCCCAAAATCCCATTAGTTGTGGAGGTGGATGCCTCAGACGTGGGGGTCAGGACTATTTTGTCCCAGCGAACCAGTGGTGATGGCAAATTACATCCATGTGCTTTCCTCTCTCACGTCTATCCCACAGTGAATGTAATTACAATATTGGCAATAGGGAGTTTCTTGCCGTTAAGATGGCTTTAAAAGGAATGGAGACATTGGCTGGAGGGGCTAAAGAAAGGGGGGTCACAAGAACCTGGCCTACATTCAAGAGGCAAAACCGCTCAATTCTCAATTCGGCACTTTTCTTCAATCGTTTTAATTTTATGCTTTCTTATCACCCAGGGTCTAAGAACCAGAAGCCAGATGCATTCTTCAGGCAATTCCAAGTCCCAGAGCAGAACCAGGACACTGAACCACTTCTCTCAAGTTCTAGGATTGTCGCACCCATTCGCTGGGGAATAGAGACTGTTGTAAGGAGAGCACAACAGAGGGAGCCAGATCCAGGTGGTGGCACACCAAACAAACTCTTTGTTCCAAAAATTGCTCGTTCCAAGGTTTTACTATGGGAACATTCCTCCAGATTCACAAATCAGCCAGGGAGTAGTCAGACCCTAGATTTTCTGAGGAGAGATTTCTGGTGGCCCACCATGGAGAAGGATGTTCGTTTCTTTGTAGCTGCCTGTTCCACTTGTGCCCAGAAAAATATCCCCAGTACACAACCTCATGGTTTGTTGCACCCACTTCCCATTCCATCCTGCCCATGGACACACATCTCAATTGACGTTGTCACAGGCCTACCTCTTTCCAAAGGTAATACTATGATCTTTGTCATTGTTGACAGATTTGATAAAGCTTGTCATTTTGTGCCACTGCCCTCTGCCAAAAAAAACTGTTGATCTTTTGTTAGAGCATGTTGTCCACTTGCATGGAATTCCACAGGACATTGTCTCAGATCGGGGGCCCCAGTTCACATCACGATTCTGGAAGGCTTTCTGTAGACTCCTGGGTGCATCAGTTAGTCTCTCATCGGGATTCCACTTGCAGTCCAATGGGCAGACAGAGTGGATAAACCAAGACCTGGAGACCACTCTGAGGTGCATGCCTCTAACCATCCCACCACCTGGAGCAGCCAACTCTTATGGGCCGAATATGCCCATAAAACCCTCAGAGGTGCCTCTACAGGTATGTCACCTTTCGAGATCCAATTTGGCTTTCTATCTTCTCTGTTTCCAGAACAGGAACCCAGGTTGGGAGTTCCTGCAGCTGACCATTTTGTTCGACAATGTCGTGAAACCTGGAGAAGAGTCCGATCAGCCCTGCTGAAGCCCCCCCGATGTCAACAACTACAGGCCAATTGATGACGTTGGCAAACACTAGCCTTTCACCCTGGGCAGAGGGTCTGGTTGCCTACTTGGGATCTTCCCCTGCGGGTGAGGTCTCGTAAATTAGCTCCCTGGTATATTTGTCCTTTCAAGGTTGCTCGTAGGATCAACCCTGTGGCCTACAGACTCCAGCTACCACAAAATATGAGGATTCACCCCACCTTTCATGTCTCCCAGCTTAAGCCAGTTTTCTACAGCCCCTTGATGCCAGTCACCAAACCTCCTCCTCCCCACCTCATCGAGGGTCATCAAGCCTACTCTGTCCATTGCCTTCTTGATTCCCATCTGGCTCATGGTAGAAAACAGTATCTGGTTGAGTGGAAGGGTACAGACCAGATGAATGGTCCTGGGTCCCAGCCTGGGATGTTCTTGATAATGGATTAATTCAGGACTTTCATAGACGCCGACCTGGTCGTCCCGGAGGGAACGTCCTGGGACGTTCTTAGAGGAGGGGGTCCTGTGAGGTCTCTGGTTTGTTTTTTTCCCAACCACCAGATGTCCCCAGAGAGTTTACCTCTCAGCCCTGGAATCTTCCAGGCTTCTTTGGGATTAATTGTGCCATTTGATTCACCTGTGTTTCATTAGATTGTGTATTTAAGAACTGCTTTCTCCTCTCTTCAGTGCTCAGTCTTGAAATCTATCTCCGTAATCACACTTATGGTATTGTTACAGACTTTTATGCCTAACATTTTCTGCTCAGTTACTGTTACTTTAACTTTGCTCAGCGTATGGACTGTTTTTGTTCACTTTGATCATTTTTGAGACATTTTGTGTGTTGGATTTTTGGATTCTTATTTGATTCTTGTCACCTCCAGTGGCTTAGTACTTAGTGTCTCAGACTTCAAACACAGAGATCTGGGTTCGATTCCCGTCAAGAACCATCGTCATAACACAAATCAACATTTCAAATATTCCTTTGGAAAGTAGTCATGTAATAATGAGGATTCAGATGGTCATTTTTGCTAAATAAACGCTAACGCTAACTGGAGGTTGAGTTCAGCTGTTTCTGGAGACTCAGCAGTCTCTTTCTACTCGCATACACTTAAAATAAATTACTACTGAGTATACTTAAGCAAATTGCAATGGTATAAAATTATGTAAAATCTACTTCATGACATAAGATTGATTAAAGTGAGTAAATTTAACTTAAACATTTCAGTTAATACAGTAACTTTTACTTACAAATCTTATGTACAGTACATTTAGTCAAATTTAAATGAACATTTTATTGCAACATTTCATATTTTGAACTTTCCTTATTAACACATTTAGTCATGTACAACATGACATAGAGAAAGCCTTCCACAAGGAATCTTATAGTCTATTGGACAACATCAACTTGCATTACAGGTTATAGAAACAAGATCCAGAGCTGTGCACGCAGACCTCAACACTTGCTGCGCAAAACACTATGTTTTATCATGAACAGGTAATTTTGAGTAGAAAATGAACTTCAGACTTCACAAAACAAGTAACCAAACGTAACGGCAAAATCAACAACAAAAACAAAGTAAATAAAATGGCAAACTGTAAAACCATGCAAGCTCATTTATTATTCAAACACCAGCTTCGAAAAGTTAAGTAAAATGTACTTATTTAATTTACCTGTGAAACTGACTAAAAATAGCAAATATGGCAAGGTTTTTTACTTTAAAATGTATATATGTATGATTACACAGTGTAAAGATAAACAATTACGAATAATATTTACTTATAAGCTAAAGGATACATTTTAGCATGTTTATTTTATATTTATTTTAATTAATATTTTCAAGTTCACACTTAAACTAACTTATTCAATATAGAAAGTTCATACTCTTTTCTGCTATATTTACTTCACTACAAAATATTTTTTTTTCATTGTAGCTTTGGTAAGTGGTTGTGTAATAAGCCAGATAACCTATAGTCTGATTAAGAAAGGGAGTTAGAAAGTAATTCAGAAAAGACTGGAGTTTAATATATAAGGAGAAATGGTTGTAAGAAAACAGAGAGAGAGAGAGAGAGAGAAACTTTAGAACATAACAGCTTTCTTCTACTTCAATTTAAAAGAACTCCTTACATTTTTTTTTAATGGTTTTTAATAATAATAAAAAAAAAGAAATAAAAAAAATCATTTTATGTATTTATAATAATTAACGCCATTAATTAATGCTGCTTATACTCTTGTGTGAGTTTCAAGGAGCAAAGTTGCAGTGAAGCTCAGAGCTCTTTGGCCCGTCAGCTGCTCTATGCTGTTTGCACACTCAGCGTTTAACATTAAAGTTCACCACAGAAAGCTTGTGTCTCCTCTCGTCCTGTGTCCTTGAAGAGATGTGAGCTTCTCATAAAATTCTTCAATAGTTTTGTCCATATATGCACTCTCTCCCTCTTTCTTTTTCCTCTGAAACGCGTCCATCTGTCTAATTGTTCACCTCCGCTGCTTTAATGCTTTTACATGGCTTCTCCCTCCTGTTTCCAGGCAATAAACTTTATTTTCTTCAAGAGGCTTTAATCTGCACAGGAAAGCAGGCATCCAGCTTGTGCACCCCATTTTGGACGTGCTCCAGTATTTCTGTTCTTTCTATTAATTCTCTGCATTGTTCCAGACTTTATAAAACATCATGCTGTTCACTCAGCACTTAACCCCGCTTTTAACCCCGGGCAAAGCAACGTTTCACACTTGTAATTTTAAAAGGGGGTTAGCACCGCTTTTTACCCGGGGTCATGAAACCCTGCTCTGGAGCAGTTTTCATTCTCTGTCTGAGGGAAACCATCGAACAGTGATGGCAAACACGATAACTGCCGTGATGAAGAAACAGTATTCCATGTTTTCATGGCATATTTCAGAAGACGAAAGACAAGCAGAGCTGATTTGTTGAGCGACATTTCTACACAAGAGCAGCTCCACTGACAGGTTGCGTGTCCGTCGTAAGCTGTATTCGTCCAATCATGTTACTGACACCGCAAATATGCAAATAAGAACATTAACCTGGGGTTTATGAATGTACAGTGTGAAAAATTGGAACATGAATACCCAGAATTACTTATTAACCCAGGGGTAAATTATGTACAGTGTGAAACATGAAACAGTATAACCCAGGATTCCGTTTACACAAGGTTTATAATGACCCAGGATTAATGTTTTCAAGTGTGAAAAGCTCTATAGTTGAATATTTGTCAAGTGATCATGCAAAATGTAAATGGCTGCATATTATGATTTTGATGTGAACTTGATGTGTTTTTTAAAAAATTTTTATATAGTCATCGATATATCGAAAATTGGCCAGAATATAAATCTACAGTATATATTAGAGCTGTCAGTCAATCAGTATTTAATTGCATTATTTTTTCATCGTTAATTGTAATTAATCGCAGATTTTGAAAGTGCTGAAATTTGACTCGATATAGGCTATACTAATCTTCTTGTCAAAATACATTTAGAAAACAGCATTTAACAGAAATGTACAGCTCTAATATATACTGTATTATTAACCCTCAGAGACTCAGAATAGCAAAATTGCAATGTTTGTTTACAGAAATTAAACAATACTTTTGTTTGTATTAAAAATGGTAAAAAAAAAAAATAAGAAAAATAAGAATATACACATAACAGTAGCTAAAACTCTAAACTTTATCACCAACAACAAACAAACCATTTTTGGGGGGGGGGAATGTCACATGCTTGCTAAAGTCACACAACAGTCACCTCAAAACAAAATGTGCCTAAAAATCAAGTTTTTCACAAAGACTGCTATGCTTTCTGAAGTCACATAGAATTCACCGCAAAACAAAATATGCTTAAATATCGTGATTTTTATAATAATCAGTGGCTTCATATGATCAAGGAGGAAACACAATGACAGAGGAAAAAAAAAAGAAAATCTATCATCAATCTTTATACTTTGTCTCTGAAGGTTAAATAATAAATGCATTCATACATCTGAATATACAAAATAAATCTTGCAGATATATTTTTCATTTCAAAAGTATTGTTGTAGTCCTGAGTATAAACAGTAGTTGTAAATCTAAATATATTGAGATATTTTCAAATATACATGCAAATCCTGAATATATGTTTGTAATTCTATATATATATATATATATATATATAAATATGTAATGGTTAAATGTATCTATTGATCTGAATGTACAAAATAAATCCTGTATAACTACACATATAATTAATAATTAAAAATACACATATTTAATCCAAATGGGTACTTATATTCTTCAGTATACACTTGAAAATCGGATTATATAAACATATATCTGAATATGTAAATGTAAGTCCCAAATATATAATTATAAATCAGATCCAGGTCCTAGATATTTATCCAAATATATACATGCAAATTCTGAATATATAGTTGTAATTATATGTATAGATATATACACTATCATTCAAAGGTTTAGGGTCACTTACTCATTCTTTATTTTATTTTATTTTTTTTCACATTTTAGAATGATAGTAAAGTCATCACAACTATGTAATAATAGAAATGGAAATATGGGAATTATGTTGTGACTAAAAAAAACCCAAAATAAATAAAAACTATGTTATATTTTAAGCTGGCATTTTCTCAACCAGCTTCTTGAGGTATCACCCTGAGATGCTTTTTAAACAGTACTGAAGGAGTTCCCATCTATGTTGGGCACTTATTGGCTGCTTTTCTTTATTATTTGGTCCAAGTCATCCATTTCAATTTCAATATTTTTTTTTTTTAATAAAATTTTAGTTTTATAATGAAATAAATTAATATGGTGGCACAATTATATTTTTGTCTACAAAACTTATTTCAAACATTTAAACATACGCCTTCAGATCAAAAGATTTTTAAGATCATGAGAAACATTTCAGTCAAGTGACCCCAAACTTTTGAATGGTAGTGTGTGTGTATATATATATATGTATGTTAGGGCTGTCAATCGAATTAATTAAAATATTTAATTAAATTATTTACATGGTATGCCAATGAATTAATCACATACATAAATATTTGCTGAGAAAGCCCCTCAAATAACAATAGTTCAATATATAATGGTTAAATAATTATACATTTATATTTAAATATTTATAAATAGATTTTGCTCTTATGGAAAGAAATTGGTACTTTTATTCACCAAAGTGGCATTCAACTGATCACAATGTATAGTCAGGACATTAATAACACTCTTTTCCAATTATCTGTTGTCCAATGTCTGTGTTTCTTTGCCCACTCTAACCCTTAATTTTTGTTTTTCTGTTTCAAAAGTGGCTTTTTCTTTGCAATTTTTCCCATAAGGCCTGCACCCCTGAGTCTTCTCTTTACTGTTGTACATGAAACTGGTGTTGAGCAGGTAGAATTCAATGAAGCTGTCAGCTGAGGACATGTGAGGTGTCTATTTCTCAAACTAGAGACTCTGATGTACTTATCCTCTTGTTTAGTTGTACATCTGGTCTTCCACATCTCTTTCTGTCCTTGTTAGAGCCAGTTGTTCTTTGTCTTTGAGACTGTAGTGTACACCTTTGTATGATATCTTCAGTTATTTTTTTGTGCAATTTCAAGCATTGTATAGCCTTCATTCCTCAAAACAATGATTGACTCATGAGTTTCTAGAGAAAGCTGTTTCTTTTTTGCCAGTTTTGATCTAATATTGACCTTAAGACATGCCAGTCTATTGCATACTGTGGTAACTCAAAAACAAACACAAAGACAATGTTAAGCTTCATTTAACAAACCAAATAACATTCAACTGTTTTTGATATAATGGCAAGTGATTTTCTAGTACCAAATGATCAATTTAGCATGATTACTCAAGGATAAGGTGTTGGAGTGATGGCTGCTGGAAATGAGGTCTGTCAAGATTTGATCAAAAATTACTTTTTTCAAATAGTGATGGTGCTGTTTTTTTACATCAGTAATGTCCTGACTATACTTTGTGATCAGTTAAATGCCACTTTGGTGAATTAAAGTACCAATTTCCTTCCGAAACAGCAAAATCTGTACATTATTCCAAACTTTTGGCCGCCAATGTGTGTGTGTGTGTGTGTGTGTGTGTGTGTGTGTATATATACAGTATATATATATACACACACACAGTTGCAATCAAAATTATTCAACCCCCACCCCCCCCAAGACAGTAAGGATTTACAAAGGTAAGCTTTTCTGATGACCCAGAATTTTTTAACTTTACATCTATATCAGTTGAGTGACACATTCAGAGTCATAGTGTGAATATATAAACTAATATTTCTAAATAGCAGGATTTTTTTTAAAATACAGCCATGCCATAATTATTCAACCCCTATTGCATATAGCTGTTTCTTAAATATGTAAGGCTACACAAGTAATTGTTTTAAAACAAAATTAAGTCATCAATCTGCAATGGCACTTATTTAAGTTTGAAAATTTAAGTTTAGCATTGTATGCAAAAATGTATTTCTGTGCAAAAAATGCAATTAAAAATAATCTGTCTCAAAAGCTAATAGAAGAGATTATTTCAGTACACAAGAAAGGTCATGGCTAAAAGTACATTTCCAAAGTACTTCAATTTCCAATAGACAAAGTTGGCAGCACCATTCATACATTTTTTAAATATGGTACAACAGCAACCTTCTTGGGGTGTGGAAGAAAGCAAAAATTCATCAAGGGAAATGTTGACTTGAATATTCAAGAAGTAATTAGGAAAGACCTGTGGAGTCCTGGAAGAAGGTTTTATAGACGTATGACACTAAACTGAAAATGAGTTTTAGACCCATGGGTCAGCAGTACGTCTGGAGTAAGATGACAAGGTGATGACAAGAACGACACTATCCCCACAGTCAAGCATGGAGGTGGGTCAGTCCTGTTATGGGGTGTTTTACGGCTGCAGGAAATGGCTATCCTGACTATGTGACTGACACCATGGATTCTTTCAGGAATCAGGCCATTTTGGATGAAAAATGTGATGCCTTCAGTATGTAAATTGAAGCTCGGTGATCACTGGACTTTCCAGCAAGACAGTAACACCAAGGATACATCCAAGTTGTCCAAAATCTGGTTCAGGGATAGGTCGTGGAATGTCCTTAAATGGCCCTTTCAGTCCATCATTAAAATTCCATTGCAAACCTTTGTTGGGATTTCAAGGAAGCAGTGGCAGCACAGAAACCAAAGAATGTCAATGAGCTGGAAGCTTTTGATCATGAAAAATGTGTAAAAATTCTAATAGAGGTGTCTAAAGCCTGAGAACATTTACCTGAAACATTTATTTGCTGTTATTAAGGATAAACGATGCTCCACAAATGATTGACTTTGGGGGGTTGAATATTTTTGACATGACATTTGTGGAGAGAATTAGTTATTTTTTTATTTTAAAATTTGGGTAAACTGAACTCTTTGTTCTCAAAATCGCTCAAATGTGTATTAAAAACTTACTTTGACTGTTTACTGAGATTTTAGTTGATGTGTTTTAATTCACATCACCAGAATGTATTGCTGGTCAGGGGAGTTGAATAATTTTGATTGCAACTGTGTATATATATATATATAATAAAAATAATAATACAGATAATTAAAATACATTACAATATTTTAGCACACAAGTTAAGCATTAAAAAAGACAATACAAAAAGTTGCTTTAGAATGCAATATATTGTTTATTTCCATGTTATTGAACATAGGCCTACAGTTCACAGCAATCCATTTTGAAATTGAATTCGTCAATCAGTCCAAGATTTATTATAAGGGCTTGTCTAAGGACGTGTCAATGTTCACATGCGTCAGACGGATGCTTTTGGATTGTCTTGGTTGCATTGCATCACAAAAATACAGTTTTTAGGTCGCTGTGTCAAGTTAAACAAAGTTTGAAACTTAGAAAATCACGTCTTGAGATCCCTGACTTCGGATTTGCGCTTCATCAAGCTGTGTTTGTACAAAGAATGTGTTCTCATCTTGTGTGTGTTTTTTTTATTTTTTTTAATCATATAACAGGGGAATACAAATATATAAATCATGTGCAGCTTAATATACATATACATCATACAATATACTTCTGACTTACAATTATGAATCTCTATCAATAATCTTTTTCAACAGCAAAGATGTCTGATCAGCTTTTCTATTGTTCTTTAAAGAATGGAAAGAATCATAAAAAATCTTAAGGTCATTGTAGAAGAGACTAATATTTGGTACATTTGACATAAACTTTGCTTTGTGTATGTGATATTTCCCAAACAAAGCAAAAACTTTAATTGTGTTGTCAATCTCCAATAAACCACTATCATATTCCAAAAACAAGACCATTGAATCAGTTATTTTAATAATTTTGTGAAAAATCTCAAAAACAATTAAAGAGATTTGAGACCAAAATGATTTTGTATGCCTACATTTAAAAAAATAAGTGTAAGATTGTTTCTGCTTCCTCTTTGCAGAAACAACAAAATGGTGAAATATCACCCTTAAATTTGCTAATAAAGGCATTGCAGGGGTAATATCGATTTATTATTTTAAATGGGATTTCTTTAATTTTGTTAGGAATTACATATTTATTAACATCTAACCTCAAATTCTGAACGAAAAGAGACGGATAATCACATCTCCATTTCATAACAGCGCTAGGAGGGAGACTATTATCTTTGTTAATATCTTTCTAATAAATACATTATTATTATTTTTTTTCTCTGATATCAATGCCCCCAACCATGAGAGTTCTCATCTTGTGTTGTCTGCTCTCTGTTAGTGTGGTTTGTTCTCTGTATAAGCTGTGCATTGCCTTTACAGAAAGTTTCGCTTACTGCCCCCTGGAGAAAACAGGTGGAACTCCATGCTTGAATTGCTCATATATATACATCAATCAGCCACAACATTAAAACCACCTGCCTAATATTGTGTAGGTACCCCTTGTGCTGCCAAAACAGCACCAACCCACATCTCAGAATAGCATTCTGAGATTATATTCTTCTCACCACAATTGTACAGAGCGGTTATCTGAGTTACCATAGACTTTGTTAGTTCGAACAAGTCTGGTCATTCTCTGTTGACCTCTCTCATCAACAAGGTATTTCCATCTGCATCACTGGATGTTTTTTGTTTCTGGCACCATTCGGAGTAAATTCTAAAGACTGTTATGTGTGAAAATCCCGGGAGATCAGCAGTTACAGAAATAATCAAACCAGCACCTCTGGCAGCAATAATCATGCCACATTCCAAATCACTGAGATCACATTTTTTCCCCATTCTGATGGTTGATGTGAACATTAATTGAAGCTCCTGACCCTTATCTGCATGATTTTATGCACTGCACTGCTGCCACACGATTGGCTGATTAGATCATCGCATGGATGATTGTTGGGATTTTTAATGACCACAGAGAGTCAGGACCTTGGTTTAACGTCTCATCCAAATGATGGTATTTCCCAGTAGAACATTGCCCAGAGCACTGCCTCTGCCAGCCTGCCTTCTTCCCATAGTGTATCCTGCTGCCATCTCTTCCCCAGGTATACGACACACATGCACCTGGCCATCCACGTGATCTAAAAGAAAACGTGATTCATCAGACCAGGCCACCTTCTTCCATTGCTCCATGGTCCAGTTCTGACACTCACGTGCCCATTGTAGTTGCTTTCAGCGGTGGACAGGGGTCAGCATGGGCACTCTGACCAGTCTGTTACCATACAGCCCCATACGCAGCAAGCTGTGATGGACTGTGTGTTGTGACACCTTTCTATCATGGCCAGCATGAAATTTTTCAGCATTCTGTGCTACAGTAGCTCTTCTGTGGGATCGGACCAGACGGGTTAGCCTTTGCTCCCCACACGCATCAATGAGCCTTGGGTGCCCATGACCCTGCCGCCAGTTCACCGGTTGTCCTTCCTTGGACCACTTTTGGTAGGTACTAACCACTGCATACAGAAAACACCCCACAAGACCTGCCGTTTTGGAGATGCTCTGACCCAGTCGTCTAGTCATCGAAATTTGGCCCTTGTCAAAGTCGCACAGATCCTAACGCTTTCCCATTTTTCCTGCTTCTAGCACATGAAATTCAAGAACTGACTGTTCACTTGCTGCCTAACATATCCCACCCTTTGACAGGTGCCATTGTAATGAGATAATAAACGTTATTCACTTCACCTGTCAGTGGTTTTAATGTTGTGGCTGATCGGTGTATGTATGTGTGTGTGTATATATATATATATATATATATAACTCAGCAAAAAAGGAACGTCCTCTCACTTTCAACTGCTTTTATTTTCAGCAAACTTAATTTGTAAATATTTGTATGAACATAAAAAGATTCCACATCTAAGACATAAACTGAACAAGTTTCACAGACTTGTGACTAACAGAAATGGAATGTGTTCCTGAACAAAGGAGGGGTCAAAATCAAAAGTAACAGTCAGTATCTGGTGTGGCCACCAGCTGCATTAAATACTGCAGTGCATCTCCTCCTCATGGACTGCACAAGATTTGCCAGTTCTTGCTGTGAGATGTTACCCCACTCTTCCTCCAAGGCACTTGCAAGTTCCTGGACATTTCTGGGGGGAATGGCCCTAGCCCTCACCCTCCAATCCAATAGGTCCCAGACGTGCTCAATGGGATTGAGATCCGGGCTCTTCACTGGCCATGGCAAAACACTGACATTCCTGTCATTGGAGGAAATCACACACGGAATGAGCAGTATGGCTGGTGGCATTGTCATGCTGGAGGGTCGTGTCAGGATGAGCCTGCAGGAAGGGTACCACATGAGGGAGGAGGATGTCTTCCCTGTTACGCACAGCGTTGAGATTGTCTTCAATGACAACAAGCTCAGTCCGATGATGCTGTGACACACTGCCCCAGACCATGATGGACCCTCCACCTCCAAATTGATCCCGCTCCAGAGTACAGGCCTCGGTGTAACGCTCATTCCTTCTATGATAAACACGACCATCACCCCTGGTGAGACAAAACCGCGACTTGTCAGTGAAGAGCACTTTTTGCCAGTCCTGTCTGGCCCAGCGTAGGTGGGTTTGTGCCCATAGGTGACGATGTTGCCGGTGATGTCTGGTAAGGACCTGCCTTACAACAGGCCTACAAGCCCTCAGTCCAGCCTCTCTCAGCCTATTGCGGACAGTCTGAGCACTGATGGAGGGATTGTGCGTTCCTGGTGTAACTTGGGCAGTTGTTGTTGCTATCCTGTACCTGTCCCGCAGGTGTGATATTCAGATTGTGATATGCAGGTGTTGTTACACTTGGTCTGCCACTGCGAGGATGATCAGCTGTCCTTCCTGTCTCCCTGTAGCGCTGTCTTAGGTGCTGTCTCACAGTACGGACGTTGCAATTTATTGCCCTGGTCACATCTGCTGTCCTCATGCCTCCATGCAGCATGCCTAAGGCACTTTCACGCAGATGAGCAGGGACCCTGGGCATCTTTCTTTTGGTGTTTTTCAGAGTCAGTAGAAAGGACTCTTTAGTGTCCTAAGTTTTTATAACTGTGACCTTAATTGCCTACCATCTGTAAGCTGTTAGTGTCTTAACGACCGTTCCACAGGTGCATGTTCATTAATTGTTTATGGTTCATTGAACAAGCATGGAAAACATTGTATAAACCCTTTACAATAAAGATCTGTAAAGTTATTTGGATTTTTACAAAATTATCTTTAAAATACAGTGTCCTGAAAAAGGGACGTTTCTTGTTTTGCTGAGTTTACACAGTATATATATATATATATATATATATATACTGTATATATAAATATATGCAAACGTAAAACCTTAATATAAAGTTGTGAATCCGAATATATTTTTATGTAAATCTGAATATATAGGCCTACATGTAAATCCTAAATATACTGTTAATCTTAATATATGCAGTTTATGGATCCAAATACATAAATACAAATCCTGAATATGTAGCCGAAAATCCAAATATAATGCTATATGTCTATGTGAGTGTAAATCCTACCATAAATATACTGTTATAAATTTGAACAAAGTAATATATCAAATATAAATGCAAATCCTGTTTGTAAATATAAATGTTTAAATGTAACAAAAATTTTACAAAATTTCTGATAAGTTTTGCTCCAATCTGTACTGCTCTTGAAATGATGAATGATAAATTATGTGCCATCTATATCTACACAAAAGAGTGATTCACTGCCAGAGGTAATATCCCACACCACTGAAACTTTCTGCCTTATATTTGTATGATGTTTTCAGCCCCAGCCATGTTTGTTTGTGGACTGTACCCATATGAGTATTGTTTCTGTGTCTTTATACTGCCTGATTACCATCATGCCATATCACATGACTGAAGAATGGATCCATTCCAACTGTAATGGGAAAACATATTTGTCTCTGTGACTGTTCACTTAGGGGACCCCCAATGCTGTGTCAAATTTAGTCCTTCCTGGTCTTGCGTCCTGTCTCTCTGGCTTTTTCTCATCCGGCGTGTGATAAATCTAAAGCTGAGGAAAAACCCTCTTGAGCGCTTGTGCCTACGCTTTAAAAAATAAACCTGTTTGTTGCATCTCCATCATACATTTATCAAATCATATCCGAGCAGCATCGCAGCTTCCACGGGCTCCCGCAAAACCAATTTATCTCCTCCTAAACGGGGCTGTAGCTAAATGCCGAGCATGTGTCGTCAGTCACCGAAGCGTCCTGGAATTCTCTCACTTCCTGTGTCCACGTTATATCCTACTTGTTTTTACTGCTTAGTAATGCTTTATAGACTATAAACTACATATATAAAAGATTTTGATTCTACTGGAAGGCTTAAAATATGTTGAGAGGCCTTTTTCCTCTTTAAACTGGGGAGTCAGTTAAATCGGAACCATTTTCTGGTATCAGTACCTCAATTTTCTTGAGTGTGTTGGGGAAATATTTATCCCCTGAAGAAAATGTAGGTTTAACAATACCGTGGATTCAAGAATGTCATGTGACACATCTGGCATTTGCTAACTTGTAATTTGTCTGTATTTGTCTGCAATCATCTATCCTCCATATGTTATGTATGATGGATTCCTCTAAATCCCAGATGTGAGAGAACAATGCTATGAAACAGACACCAAACATGATGAATGGATGACAGAATGTCAGTTGGAGTAGCGTTACCTGAAATACACAACAAAGATAGACTTTGATGACACTGTTTTATTACTTTTAGCTGGAAAAGTTACAGACCTTATTGAAGACATTGAGGGGGCAATTCACTAAACAGCTGCGCCACAAAAATATGTGCCTTTTTCACTAACCACCAAAACCCAGATTCATACTTGCTGGTATAACATTGTGCCATGCAGAGCCATTTGTTGTTTTTTCAGTGCAAAAAATCCTCCTTTCGATGTAAATTAGGCTTATTATAGAAAATATTATGAACTTTGCACCTTATTCACAAAAGTCAGTGATATTTGCCAGCCTTAATTAATGTTAAACCAATTTTTATTTAATGCTTGTGATGTTTTTTTATATATACAGTTTCTATTAATAATGACAGCAGTAACTCATTACAAAACATTGACTGTGTTTGTGCCGTTGCCTGATTAAGGCCCTATGCAATCCGTTTATTTTTGTTTGTTTTGTTTTTTGTCTAAATTCTATTTAATTTTTTCCATATTTCATGTTTTCCATTTAATTAGGTTTTATCACCAGTAGGTTGTCTAATCAAGTTAATTGATAGAACTTAATCAAAAGCAAAACTATTAGTTTTCAACATAAAATTGACTTTTTTTATTATTTTATAAAGTGCTTCCATTCATCCTCATGGCATAATCAAAACTAGGGCTTTGAATCGATTACCATTTTTTTAACTGATTAATCACACAATTTTCTGTGATTAATCGTGATTAATCATGGTACATGATACATTAAAACAAACATTAATATATATATATATATATATAATCATAAATATATTTGCTTTATACTTTGTCTCAAAGAACTTGCAAGAAATTGGTTAGTCATCACTTTTTTAATTATTTAAATATGAACATGTTAAAATGTTCAGTTTAAAAAATATATATATTTTTAGGTTAATTCATCACAAATTTTTTACAGGTATAAATCTTTGACACGAGTATTTGTATACATGCCATAAAATCAGTGGACATGCTGTAATTAAAAGTTGGGCAAAATTTTCTAGTGTTTTCCAGTGGACTTTAAAAAAAATAATAGGATCAAATTGGCAGATTTAATTCATATCTAGCTTTATTGACACGATAAACTTTAATGCACATTGTCAATAAATTATTAGACACTATACATACAGAAATAAAACAAATTGAATGCTAAAGTTTAATTTTTATGAAGTTTAAAATCTCAAAATGTTTATTTTTTCTGGCTGTTGTTCAGTCTCTCTCACGCAGTTTCGTTTTTGACAGTGGTTCCGATGAAAGTTAATGAGTGTTTTCGGGAAATGCGAAGTGAGACAGCAGCTTGCCCGTATCTCTCCTACACCTGGCTCACCACTTGTAGGTTTCATATGGCGAGAAAAAAACCAAAAAAAACATAGACCCACCAACTAGTCGACTATTTTTCTGGACGATTAATAAAAACGAGTTGTTGTGGAAGCCCGAATACAAATGCATGGAGAGGCAACTATACAGTGTAGTGGAAATGTGTTTAAGTTGTTTATGCAAATGTTGCAGATTCAGTATCAGGTGGGGGCCACCTGGACAATTACTAACTGGACAATTAGTAAGAAAACCTTTGTTGTACCCTTAAGCAGGGCACTTAACCTCGGGTTGCTCCTTGGGGACTGCAGCTGTAATTAGTGTACTGTAAGAATCTGTCTAGTAGATGATAAGTGACCAAGTGTGTATGTTTTTAATAACTTCAGCTAATGGGTAACAGTAGGCTGTTAATTCTTTGTTTGTTGGTGAGAGACAGAAAACGAGCGAGTTGAGGGCATGGCCAGATCGTGGTCCTGCAAAGCCCCTGACTTTTTTGGCAATGCACATTTTCCATTTATTTCTTTGGTGTTTTCTGTACATCTTTTAGTTGAGATTTTTGCATCATTATTTGAATGAGCTATCACTTTGTTGCTCAGTGGGGTTTTTTCTGGTTTAATCGACTTCATATTTACCTGCCCCTAAATGTCACGTAAAAAAGTGAACCTTGTTTGGTCAATCAGACAGTCTCTTCCTGTCTATTTGGGTGGTTCTTGGCTAGAATAAGTTGCAAAGTGAACCAGACTTTATTCCAATAGTCAAACGTCTGGCTCTGCTAGACTACCTTGTGTCAGACTGGTACTGTCTATTAACCAACAGCACAGAACATCAAAACTACCTGTTTTGGTTTGATATCTGTCCAGATCATTTAGTCATCAGTCTTCACATCTGTCGTCTTGTATTTCCTAGCATCTGTTATATCCTGTCTCCCAGTTTTTACACAGCGTACACCTGCCAAATATGGATACCGGAGCCTGACACTCAATAACTCACACAACTGCTGCCACATCACTCTCCCAGTAATCAGTCTAACTGGACGCTGATCTTTCCTCATCTGCTGTGTACACTAGAAAGGAGCCCTAAGGTGCATACTGTACTGTTCAGCACTTATCAGTCATATTTAAAATATTTATAGGGTATTTATATTTCATGCTAGCCTATATTATTTAAATAATTACATTTGCATTTGTCCATATTTCATCATGCTAAGACAGGTTTACTTGAAACCAAGGGCTTAAGGGTTTGGCTGGTTAACATTGCCCAGTTAGCTCCTGTTGGTAGATGCAATAACTGCACTATTCTGGGGGCAAAAAGCATCTTTCTCCATTGACGGCCAGTCCGAAGTAGCCAAATACTCTCACGGTATAAACCGTTTTACTAGTAACACATAAATAGCAAATGTTATAGTAGATGCTTTGCTGGTGACCAATTTTAGACCATATTTCCACCTGGTAGTAAGATGCTTTTTGGGTGATCCGATCACTTGTGGTCAGTCCTAAATACAGGTTTAAACAGGGTCTAAAACGTTTTGTGATCGGATAAAATATATATATATATATATATATATATATATATATATATATATATATATATATATATATATATATATATACACACACACATGCATCTGTGGACTGGAGTCATCAGATAGCTAAAAATGTTGTGGTGGGCAATTTGTTGTGTCAACAGAAACTTCCACATTTAATATTATATTAATGGTCTTTAATAACCAAGTGTCCTAATTTTTGTTACCTCTAGATATTAGTCAAGCCCCATTGGGCAGTAATAATCTGATGTAAAGTGATGTTGGACAGTTATTGTATATCTTGCAGTTTGCAATCGAGGGCGTATGACAAGACTAGACATGATTGCTCTGAAGTCTTTATAGTGCAGTAGCCATCTAGAATCGTCTACGGCACTAATTGCGCAGAGGCTGATTAGCAATTGTAAGTGGTTTGTAGATGTGCTGTTGATAGGAGAAGTGCTGATGGGGTGGTTTTCATGTTAACCTGGTGGTGCACTGTACATGCCATAATTAAATTGCCCCATGTCTCCTAACCCCACTGTAATATTAGCAGAGTTTATACAGTCATTCATCAAATATTCCCTCATCAGAGATGCCGTACAGGACTAGCGGAACCTGCTAACTTAGCACACAGCTGTTTGCGGTGAGAAGGAAACGCTGAGAAAAGTCAAAGAAATAGACCTGAAATTTTCTTTTTAAACTTATAGATTGGCTAGCTTACTGATAAAAAAGAAGTTGTGGTTACCATAATTCTGAAATTACAACTATATAATTTAGCATTTGCACTGCTAACTTTGTAGTATTAGTAAACATATAGTGGAAGGCAATTTACAATATATATATATATATATATATATATATATATATATATATATATATATATATATATACATACATATATATTTATATCAGAGTTTCCTTTAGCCATTAAAATATCCAAATGTCCGACCATTGTTGGACACCATGCCCAGTGAAAATATTAACATGAAGCATTTGCAACCTCTTTCTGTCTCCTAGAGATGAATGTAGTTTGGTGTGAAAAGTGCGAATCAATCCCAGAACAACAGCAATGGACCTTGTGAATATGCTGAAAGGCTGCTCAGCAAGGAAGATGCCAATGCTCCAAAACCACCATAAAAAAGCCAGATTACAGTGCACATAGGGACAAAGATCTTACTTTTTGGAGAAATGTCCTCTGGTCTCATGAAACAAAAATTGAACTTTTTGTCCATAATGACCATCGTTATGTTTGGAGGAAAAAGGGTGAGGCTTGCAAGCCTTAGAACACCATCCCAACCATGAAGCATGGGGGTGGTAGCATCATGTTGTGGGGGTACTTTGCTGCAGGAGAGACTGGTGCACTTCACAAAATAGATGGAATCATGAGGAAGGAAAATTATGAGGATATATTGAAGCAACATCTCATGACATCAGCCATGAAGTTAAAGCTCGGACGAAAATGGGTCTTCCAAAGGAACAATGACCCCAAGCATACCTCTAAAGTTGTGGCAAAATGGCTTGAGGACAACAAAGTCAAGGTGTTGGAGTGGCCATCACAAAGCCCTGACCTCAATCCAATAGAAAATTTGTGGGCAGAACTGAAAAAGCGTGTGCGAGCAATGAGGCCTACAAACCTGACTCAGACTTCTGTCTGGAGGAATGGGCCAAAATTCCAGCAACTTATTGTGATAAGCTTGTGGAAGGCTACCCAAAACATTTGACCCAAGTTAAACAATTTAAAGGCAATGCTACCAAATACTAACAAAGTGTATGTAAACTTCTGACCCACTGGGTATGTGATGAAAGAAATAAAAGCTGAAATAAATCATTTTCTCTACTATTATTCTGACATTTCACATAATTAAAATAAAGTACTGATCCTAACTGACCTAAGACAGGCAATATTTTCTACGATTAAATTTCAGGACTTGTGAAAAACTTGAGTTTAATGCATATGGCTAAGGTGTATGTAAACTTCTGACTTCAGCCGTATAACATTACATGCATATATAAAAAATTGGACATTTGAAATCTGCACTTCTGTTTTTAAAAGCTTGTTTAGGTAAATTTGGTTGAATGTGTCCATTTTTCTTGCTAAATCTTACAAAAAATGTTGTAACACGCTGTATTTCAAAGGTGTATATGTAAACTGAAATCACGGAATTTACCAGACTTTTCTTTACCTTAGTAGAACTTCAACTAACCTCTGACCAGTGAGACCGTGATCCTTCCTTTGTATAGTGATTTATGTGTCTTCCCTAATATCGATCTTGCTCCGGTCTGATCAAAGCTAAACCTAAAAGCCAGCTTTGAGAGGGACCATTATTGTGGATTTGGCTTTGCTCATACATTATTTATCTCCTTGAGCCTGTTCTATATGCCATTATGGACATTATGAAAGAAGGAAGCCACTGCCTTAACATTTACTTAGTGTAAGCACAGGATGCACAGAGCAAAGATCGGATACAGTCAGTGCGGAGGGTCATAAAAATGCCATAAAGAGGATATTGAGATGCGCTCCCGTCCGAGAATGTGCAACATTCCCTATTGAAAATGCAGCCCTGATTTAGGGAAAGCGAGATGGAGTTGTTTTTCACGTTATCTGTGAGATATAGCAGAGATTTTCGGATGGGATGTGTGGGCATTGGCTTTTAGTTTGTTAGTGATGTGATGTTGATGGATGTAGCTGGTGCAGTGTGTTTACTGGTTTTCTTTTATCTCTTTCTCTTTTTATTCACTAGCGCAAAGCTCGCGTTGAAGCCATGACCCTGGATTTGGCCTCCTTGAGGAGCGTCCGAGAGTTTGCGGAGGCCTTCAAAGCCAGAAAACTGTGAGTAATGCCAAATACAAGACAACAACTATTTATTATACAAAGTATAATAAGACTGTGTCTGTGAATTCCTGTACTTCCATAGTATGTACTCAATATGATTAAAATCTTTTCAGTCGTTGATGAAGTATGTTCCAAAGGTATTTTATCAGACAGACTACATCTGCTACATCTTCTAAAATAATTTGATATAGAGCGTGTATATTCATATAGAGTGTGAAATAGGGACTGCCCAAATACAAGGTGCTAGAGTTATTGTTTGTCTTAGTAGTTTGACTTTGGGGAACAGGGACTTATTTATCCTAATAACCACCTATCAGTTTGCCAATCTTGGTATTAAAAGCTTGATTGTACACCTTACCAAACTGCTCACAGAGGCCAGAATGAGTCTCAGTCTAGGCCATCATGAAAACCTTTCTAATCGCTCTGGTCTGAGAGCGACCCCACCCCCCCATCCCCTGCGCTCCATTACCGAACTATCACATCAGAGAAGGGGCCAAAAGGTCTCCCCTCTTTCATCATGACCCCTCATCCCTCTCTGCGGTCAATAAATAAGTATCTGAACCTGAGCTGTAATTCTATCAATCTCAAAGCCACAGATTGGAGAGTACTTCACAGTCTCCTAGTTAAATCAATTACTGTCCAGCTTTCAGGAAGTTGTGTCACATTGCACAAGCTGAGGGAATAATGACACTGATTCTTAAAGAATGAGTCTCAAAACTCATTCAAACATTCACAGTGTAGGTTGGAAAAAGTATGTGAACCCCTAGGCGAATGACGTGAACAAAAGCTAATTAGAGTCAGGAGATGGCAAACTTGGCATCCAATTAATGAAATGAGATTGGAGGTGTGGGTCAGAGCTATTTTTACTTATAAAAAGCACTAAAACATTTCATCTATATCAAGATATCCTACAGGATAATGTCAGGGTGGCTGTGGCTGTAGCTCAGTAGAAGTTGCATGATGCAGCAGGACAATGACCCTAAACAAAGTAAATACACAACAGAATGGCTTCAGTAAAATAAAATCCACCTTTTGGAGTGGCCCAGTCAGAGCCCAGACCTTAACCCGATAGAGATACTGTGGAATGACCTCGAGAGCCGTTTACACCAAACATCCTAAGAATATGGCTGAGCTGAAGCAGTTCTGTTAAGAAGAATGTTCCTAAATTCCTTCTGAGTGTTCTGCAGGTCTAATTCACAGCTACCGGAATTGCTTGGTTGAGGTTATTGCTGCCAAAGGAGGATCGACCAGTTATTAAATCCAAGGGTTCACTTTCTTTTTCCACATCACTGTGAATGTTTAATGGGATGTGTTCAGTAAATCTATCTATCTATCTATCTATCTATCTATCTATCTATCTATCTATCTGTCTGTCTGTCTGTCTGTCTAATTGAAACGGTTCAATAAATGTATAAATTATATTATAATACAGTTGTGCTCAAAAGTTTGCATACCCTTGGAGAATTGGTAATATTTCTTATGGGATTCATATTCAACTGTAGGTTATAACAGAATGGTACAATCATAAAACAAAACATGGCAACAATGAAAAAAATGAAATGACCCCTGTTCAAAAGTCTGCATACCCTTAGTTCTTAATACTGTGTATTGCCCCCTTTAGCATCAATGACAGCATGCAGTCTTTTGTAATAGTTGTCTATGAGGCCCCAAATTCTTGCAGGTGGTATAGCTGCCTATTAATCTTGGCAAAATGCCTCCAAGTCATGTAAAATCTTTGGTCGTTCTTGCATGAACCGCACGTTTGAGATCTCCCCAGAGTGGCTTGATGATATTAAGGTCAGGAGACTGCGATGGCCACTCCAGAACCTTCACCTTTTACTGCTGTAACCACTGGAGGGTCAACTTGGCCTTGTGCTTAGGGTCATTGTCGTGCTGGAAAGTCCAAGAGCGTCCCATGCGCAACTTTCGTGCAGAAGAATGCAAATTGTCTGCCAGTATTTTCTAATAACATGCTGCATTCATCCTGCCATCAATTTTCACAAGATTCCCCGTGCCTTTAGAGCTCACACATCCCCAAAACGTCAGTGAGCCTCCACCATGCTTCACAGTGGGGATGGTATTCTTTTCACTATAGGCCTTGTTGACCCCTCTCCAAACATAGCGCTTATGGTTGTGACCATAAAGCTCTATTTTGGTCTCATCACTCCAAATTACAGTGTGCCAGAAGCTGTGAGGCGTGTCAAGGTGTTTTTTTGTGGCATTGGCGCAGTAAAGGCTTCTTTCTGGCAACTCGACCATGCAGCTCATTTTTGTTCAAGTATTGTCGTATTGTGCTCCTTGAAACAACCACACCGTCTTTTTCCAGAGCAGCCTGCATTTCTCCTGAGGTTACCTGTGGGTTTTTCTTTGTATCCCGAACAATTCTTCTGGCATTTGTGGCTGAAATCTTTCTTGGTCTACCTGACCTTGGCTTGGTATCAGGAGATCCCCGAATTTTCCACTTTTTAATAAGTGATTGAACAGTACTGACTGGCATTTTCAAGGCTTTGGATATCTTTTTATTTCCTTTTCCATCTTTATAAAGATCCATTACCTTGTTACGCAGGTCTTTTGACAGTTCTTTTCTGCTCCCCATGGCTCAGTATCTAGCCTGCTCAGTGCATCCACGTGAGAGCTAACAAACTCATTGACTATTTATACACAGACACTAATTGCAATTTAAAAAGCCACAGGTGTGGGAAATGAACCTTTAATTGCCATTTAAACCTGTGTGTGTCACCTTGTGTGTCTGTAACAAGGCCAAACATTCAAGGGTATGTAAACTTTTGATCAGGGCCATTTGAGTGATTTCTGTTATTATTATGATTAAAAAGAAGCCAAACAACTATGTGATAATAAATGGCTTCATATGATCACTATCCTTAATAAAATACAGTTTTTTTGCATGATCAGTCATATTGCCAAATTTCACAATTTCTGCCAGGGTATGCAAACTTTTGAGCACAACTGTATATATATATATATACAGGTGCATCTCAATAAATTAGAATGTCGTGGAAAAGTTCATTTATTTCAGTAATTCAACTCAAATTGTGAAACTCGTGTATTAAATAAATTCAATGCACACAGACTGAAGTAGGTTAAGTCTTTGGTTCTTTTAATTGTGATGATTTTAGCTCACATTTAACAAAAACCCACCAATTCACTATCTCAAAAAATTAGAATACATCATAAGACCAATAAAAAAAACATTTTTAGTGAATTTTGGCCTTCTGGAAAGTATGTTCATTTACTGTATATGTACTCAATACTTGGTAGGGGCTCCTTTTGCTTTAATTACTGCCTCAATTCGGCGTGGCATGGAGGTGATCAGTTTGTGGCACTGCTGTGGTGGTATGGAAGCCCAGGTTTCTTTGACTGTGGCCTTCAGCTCATCTGCATTTTTTGGTCTCTTGTTTGTCATTTTCCTCTTGACAATACCCCATAGATTCTCTATGGGGTTCAGGTCTGGTGAGTTTGCTGGCCAGTCAAGCACACCAACACCATGGTCATTTAACCAACTTTTGGTGCTTTTGGCAGTGTGGGCAGGTGCCAAATCCTGCTGGAAAATGAAATCAGCATCTTTAAAAAGCTGGTCATCAGAAGGAAGCATGAAGTGCTCCAAAATTTCTTGGTAAACGGGTGCAGTGACTTTGGTTTTCAAAAAACACAATGGACCAACACCAGCAGATGACATTGCACCCCAAATCATCACAGACTGTGGAAACTTAACACTGGACTTCAAGCAACTTGGGCTATGAGCTTCTCCACCCTCCCTCCAGACTCTAGGACCTTGGTTTCCAAATGAAATACAAAACTTGCTCTCATCTGAAAAGAGGACTTTGGAACACTGGGCAACAGTTCAGTTCTTCTTCTCCTTAGCCCAGGTAAGACGCCTCTGACGTTGTCTGTGGTTCAGGAGTGGCTTAACAAGAGGAATACGACAACTGTAGCCAAATTCCTTGACATGTCTGTGTGTGGTGGCTCTTGATGCCTTGACCCCAGCCTCAGTCCATTCCTTGTGAAGTTCACCCAAATTCTTGAATCGATTTTGCTGGACAATCCTCATAAGGCTGCAGTTCTCTCAGTTAGTTGTGCATCTTTTTCTTCCACACTTTTTCCTTCCACTCAACTTTCTGTTAACATGCTTGGATACAGCACTCTGTGAACAGCCAGCTTCTTTGGCAATGAATGTTTGTGGCTTACCCTCCTTGTGAAGGGTGTCAATGATTGTCTTCTGGACAACTGTCAGATCAGCAGTCTTCCCCATGATTGTGTAGCCTAGTGAACCAAACTGAGAGACCATTTTGAAGGCTCAGGAAACCTTTGCAGGTGTTTTGAGTTGATTAGCTGATTGGCATGTCAAAATATTCTAATTTTTTGAGATAGTGAATTGGTGGGTTTTTGTTAAATGTGAGCCAAAATCATCACAATTAAAAGAACCAAAGACTTAAACTACTTCAGTCTGTGTGCATTGAATTTATTTAATACATGAGTTTCACAATTTGAGTTGAATTACTGAAATAAATGAACTTTTCCACGACATTCTAATTTATTGAGATGCACCTGTATATATATATATATATATATATATATATATATATATATATATATATATATATATATACAGTGTATATAGGAGTAAAGACCTGAGCGACTTTGACAAGGGCCAAATTGTTAAAACCAGATGACTGGGTCAGAGCATTTCTGAAACGGCAAAGCTTGTGGGGTGTTCCTGGTCAGCAGTGGTGAGTACTTACTGACAGTGATCCGAGGAGGGACAAACCGCAAAATGACATCAGGCTCATCGATGCTCGAGGGTAATGAAGGCTATCCCGTATGGTCCGAACCAACAGAATGTCTGCTGTGGCACAAGTCACAGAGAATTGTAAAGATGATTATGGGAGAAATGTGTCATAACACACAGTGCAGCGCACTCTGCTGCGTATGGGGCTGCGTAGCCGCAGACCGGTCAGAGTGCCCATGATGACCCCTGTCCACCGTTGAAAGTGCCTACAATGGGCACGTGTGCGATGCTCTGGGCAATGTTTTGCTGGGAAACCCTTTCATGTGGATGTCAGTTTGACACGTGCCACCTACCTAAACATCATTGCAGACCAGGTACACCCATTCATGACAATGGTATTCCCTGATGGCAGTGGCCTCTTTCAGCAGGATCATTCACCCTGGCACACTGGTTTGATGAACATATATATAAATTAAAAAAATTAAGATGCAGAAATTTCATTTGGTGGATTGAATCCTTTCAGTAGTATGATCTAACTTAAAAATGTCTTTGGCTAAGAGCATTAATTAGATATTTTTATCCATTATATATTAGCATCATATTACATAACGTTATTTAATATGATGTCAAGACAAAACGTTTAATAGTTTCAGCGTGTCTCTTATGTCTTCTATTATCATATCAAAGAGTGTTTTTTATCTGTAAACATTCATTAGTGTTTTGATGGTGAGCTGTAGCAATCAGTAATTAGGCTAATGATGTGCAATTATGATTCAATTTAGACGTGTCTAGAATGTGTGCTCTGCTCTGTGAAGATGTGTGGATTCAGATGAACTGTTAAAGACATGTAGTGCCTTAGCAGATTTCAGGCAAAGATTTGCTGATGTGATTTGGGTTGAACATACACAGTCCAGTAATAGATAGCATTCCACATATTAATAGTGACTAAAGGATCTTTAGAACACAGTTTTAGTGAAGAAGCTAGAATGTTGGAGTAGTGGCAGCTGTAGTCACTGTCCAAAATGAACGTTGTGCCATACGCGTCACTTTTTTTTCACGAAGTGTCAAAACTAATGAATATTAATTAGGTTATGCGCAGATAATGTCAAATAATATTTATTTATTTAATTCCGATAAACAGTCATTCTTGATGACCAATTTTAGATTAATTTGATAACTTGATCTGTAAATCTAACCCTGTCAGTACTTGGAATTTGTTAGTCAGTAGATAAACACATGGATCAGCCAGATTGTCTGGTTGGTTCATGGTAAAGTTTTCGCCTCTTTTACAAGAAGTTCCGGGTTCTAATCTGCCCTAAGATATTTTTTAAAATGAAAATTCCATCTATAAATCATTTGATGTTGATAAACCATTTTTAATTGCATTAAGACCCTGGCTGAAGTACTCAAATGGGCTACACAAGTACAGTCTGACATTTCCAGTCCTCTGTCACTGTTCCTATGAATAAAAGTGAAAAAATGGCATACCATACAAACAAGAAAAAAAAATAGTATGATTAATACAGACTACATAACTACATTTAAAATATCTGTTAATTAAATGTTTTGTTATTTAATGTTTAAGTGAAATGCTGCTGTTTTAACATTGCTGATTTCAATGTTGTGAATTGGGTTCTGTTCTTCATTCATTCTCATCCTGCAGCAACGGGCTTTGTCCTTCACTGTTCCATCAGCTCACAGTCCATATTTAGTGTGTTGCAGTATTAGAGGTGACATCCTGGTTGTTTAGGGCATGTGTAGATACCACTGGTGTCCCCTGGCCCTCGAGGGGCTACAGGGCTCATCTGGCCCCTGGCTGGCCCCGGGGCACGGCAGCAGCTTGGTCAGCAGCCAGACCCCTGGAGGTGACCCCCACCCTGTCCCTGAGCCAAACTAATTCCTACCCCCTCCACCCTACTTAAATAGTGCAGCTTTCTCAATCGCTTCTCTTTACACCCACGTTAAATGTGTTAATTGACCATGTTCTCTGAGCATTGCTGCTGAAAGTGACCCTGAGAAAAACCTGTGTTTAGGGCTCCAAGAAATAAGGCCCCTCATATAGGCCAAGATATTTCCTCTGGTACTTCTGCTGTAATGATTACAAAGCTGCTTGTTTTCAAATTTTACTAATATAAACTAGTAAAGTCAAAAGATTAAAATAATTAACATGAAAATAAAATTCTGTGTGATTCCAGAATTTTCAAGAATTGTATGTTCTTCAATAAAAACAGATGTTGTAGGGAGTTGTTCAATTAAAATAAGAATTATATGAGGTCAGTTTACATGTTTTACTTTAAAATTTCTAGTGGTTTTTAGCATTTTAAAATTATTTATTAATATTATAGCAAGTTAGATTATTATAACTTCTTAATTTATTTTAAGGATCATTGACAAAAAAAAAAAAAAAAAGTTTGTCTGAGGTGACAAAAATGAGAAATCTTTTAAAAATCTAGTTTCAGTTCATGCTCAGGGTTCCTTCATATGACCGAACTCTCTGTTTTTATTTTAATGTAAAAAAAATTTTATCACATGATAACAAAATGGTAGCTTACTTGTTGGTTACACCACCTGACTTTGATTTGGTGAAAAAAAGTTTTTCAAATATTAATCATCTTTCAAAACACAAAATTGTTTCACATTTTTATTTTTTAAACAAATAATAATTCAAGATTATTCTGCACTATTCATGCCAAAATGTATTTTATCAAGAATTTCAGCTTTTAATGAGACTATTTAAAAAAAATTATAATAATTTACTGTATCTGGACGGTTACACCATGTATAATTTTTTACTTTAAGCTCAAGAAAAATATAAAAATGCTGAAACTTACTCCGTAATTGAAAACATGTTCATCATAGAAGAGGCGTATTCAAGTAATTATTTTGTGTAAATTGTATTTTTATGTATTTTTGAATAATTTAATCTTAAAAAAAAAAAAAGAAAAAAAAAAAAGGAAATCAGTGTTGTGACTTTCAATCATCTTGAAGAGCGGGGGAGCTGACAGACAAGGAAAATGTAAAATGGAAGTCTGCTGAGGCTGCCTAGTTAACCCTGTGGAACCCTCCAAAAACCGCACCAAAATCAAACAAAGGGAGTCCAAAACAGAATACAAATCCCATGAAGCCTTGCTCACTAAAGGACCGAACTCTCAACTCCTATTGGATGAGGCACACGACAGAACGGCCCTCAACCATGACGTCATTGGGAGTAGAAATAACTCTGAGACCCTTCCGGGATTTGCTTCCAGCAACTGCTGTGTTGTAGTCTAACCACATTGGACTGTTATGCATTTCCGCCATCATGGGTGAGACCGGCACACTGAGTTTATCCATTAAAGAATCAAAAACCGCGGGACGGTTTACGAGCCGTCCACCGTGTCTCTGAGTGATAAACTAACAGCTGCTTTCTCTCCTACGATCGTGAAATCGGCTTTGGGGCCTTCACTTTATTCTCTCTCTCTTTCGTACTAACCACACACACACACACACACACACACACACACACACGACCCCTCACAAACATTCTCACACACATTTTTGGCTAGTAGATAGCTTCATGATAAAGCTCAGCTTTGTCCCTAAGCTATCGTACAAGCGGATACACGCGGTAAACTGGTAGATGCCATTGACTGGTTTCTCTCCGCCCACATTCGCGGCCATATTCTCTGGCCGGAAGTCTCGCGTGACATACTCTCCACGAGAGTCACGTCCGCCATTTTGTGCACGTCCCTCCTCACACACACACACACACACTCTCACACACATACACCCTCATGTGTTATAGGATTATTTTGGTCTCCATATCTAATCATATCACTGTTTAGTTTGTAGTTGTAAGTCGGAAGTTTATTTACTGCATTGTATTAATTATTAATTGATATTACTGCATAAATAAACTTTGTTATATTTCAAAGAGAAGTGTTTTGGTTTGTTTTGCATACACCTGTGTCACATGCTGACGGGATGTCAGTGCTCAGATTCAAGCCTTCATTCATTGTTTTTTTTCCCGAAAATCGATATTCTTCGGATGTCGATTTTCCTAAGAAAACAATCTAATATTGAGACTAGCCCTAATAATGTTATACTATCTGGTTATTAGTCCCTGATTCCAGGGTGGTGCCCCGGCAATAATAATCGTTATTAATATTATGTTGATTTTTGATAATTGATAATTATCTTTGATGATTGTTGATTTGAAGGATCAATAAGCTAGTGTTAATTTTAATTAATGTTTCATCGATGTTAATGATTAGTGATTATCATTTGTAGTTGTAAGTCGGGGGGGGCTACCACTGCCCCCCCAAGTGGGGCAGTGGTAGCTCAGCGGTTAAGGCTCTGGGTTATTGATCAGAAGGTCGGGGGTTCAAGCCCCAGCACCGCCAAGATGCCACTGTTGGGCCCTTGAGCAAGGCCCTTGACCCTATCTGCTCCAGGGGCGCTGTATCATGGCTGACCCTGCACTCTGACCCCAGCCTAGCTGGGATATGTGAAAAAAAGAAGAATTTCACTGTATATGTGCAAATGTATAATGTGATAAATAAAGAAAATTATTATTAATTATCTTTGATAATTATTAATTATTGCTAATAACCAAACCCGCTCCTAAACGTAGCGCATTACATTTATTGGAGCCCCATATGAGGTTTTAATGAGTTAGATTTAATTAATTAATTTAAATAATAATTAATAACTAAAGAAATAATTATCAGTTATTTCTGATAGTAACACTGATCTAAACAACCAGTAAAGCCCTACACTAGCTCACTCTCGAGAGTTACTGTGCACACACAGGGACCGCATGCTTCAGCACCTCAGCCGACTGGGACTTCGGGTCAACTGGGAAAAGAGCAAGCTCTCCCCGGTTCAGAGCATCTCTTTTCTCGGTTTGGAGTTGGACTCAGTCTCGATGACAGCACGCCTCACGAACGAGCATGCACAATCAGTGCTGAACTGTCTGAAGGCATTCAGATGGAGAACAGCGGTTCCACTGAAACACTTTCAGAGGCTCTTGGGGCATATGTCATCCACAGCGGCGGCCACACCACTCGGGTTGATGCATATGAGACCGCTTCAGCACTGGCTTCGGACTCGAGTCCCGAGATGGGCATGGCCCCACGGGACACATTGCGTGACCATCACGCCGGTCTGTCGCTGCCTCTTTAGCCCTTGGACTGACATTTCTACAGGCAGGGGTTCCCCTAGAACAGGTCTCCAGGCGTGTTGTGGTTACAACAGACGCCTCCAAGACAGGCTGGGGTGCCATATGCAATGGGCTCCTGGACTGGCCCACGGCTACGTTGGCACATCAACTGCCTAGAGTTGTTGGCAGTACTGCTCACCCTGCAGAGGTTTCGGCCATTGATCCAGGGCAAGCACGTGTTGGTCCGGATGGACAACACAGCGACGGTAGCATACATCAACCACCAAGGCAGTCTACGCTCCCATTGCATGTCACAAATCGCCCGCCGTCTCCTCCTCTGGAGTCAGCAGCGCCTCAAGTCGCTACAAGCCACTCACATCCCGGGCGACCTCAACACCACAGCGGACACGCTGTCATGTCAGGTAATCCTCAGGGGAGAGTGGAGACTCCACCCTCAGATGGTCCAACTGATTTGGAATCGATTTGGTTGAGCACAGGTAGACCTGTTTGCTTCCTGGGAATCCTCTCACTGCCCGCTTTGGTACGCCCTGATGAGACACCTCTCGGTATAGACACGTTGGCACACAGCTGGCCCCCTGAACTACGCAAGTATGCGTTTCCCCCAGTGAGCCTACTTGCACAGACCCTGTGCAAGGTCAGGGAGGATGGGGAGCAAGTCATCCTAGTAGCACCCTACTGGCCCACCCAGATATGGTTCTCGGATCTCAGGCTCCTCACGACAGCCCCCCTCCCCTGGCGAATTCCCCTGAGGATCTTTCTATTTTGCACATCTATTTGGATCGCACGCACATCTTTAGAAGCTCTGAGCAGTTCTTTGTCTGCCTTGGGAGTACAGCGGAAAGGAAGCGCTGTCTCCAAACAGAGGATTGCCCACTGGGTCATTGACGCCATCACGATGGCATATGAGGCTCAGGACGTGCCACCCCCTGCAGGGTTATGAGCCCAATCTACCAGGAGTGTGGCGGCCTCCTGGGACCTGGCCAGTGGCGCCTCTTTGGCAGACATCTGCAGAGCAGTGGGCTGGGCAGCACCCAACACCTTTGCGAGGTTCTACAATCTCCGGGTTGAGCCGGCCTCGTTCCGAGTAGTGGCAGGCACGAGCAGGTAAGTTCCGGGACAACTGGCTGGGTGTACCACTTGCGCATAGCACCTTTCCCCTCCCTTGAGGAAGACATGCGCTCTTGACTCCTAGTAGTGTTCACAAACTGTGATTCCTGGATGACTTACCTCCTTAGCCCTGTGGCAGTTGAGTTTGTGGAGAAAATCGCTACCGGATCAGTAAGTGTGCTAATGAGGCCCTGTACTGAGGTAGGTGCTCCGCATTTGCTGGTTCCCTCGAAGGCAACCCCATGTGATATTTTCTGCAAAAACTGCGTCTCCTTGGGCAGGGGCCCCTCTGCTCCCGGTCGCCATGCTTTGTAGAAACTCCTCCCCCTTTGGGTAGGACCTACCATGGGACCTCTCCACATGACATACTTCCGACAAGGCTCGGTAAAGACCATGTGACATATTTCCACTCAAAATCCCCCCCCCCCTCCCTTTTTGGGCAGGGTGTGGTCTCTGCGGTGTCTTCCCTTTGGGAGTGACACCCCCCCGATGTAGACACTTAGGGATCCCAGTCAGTTAACAAATTCCACTCTTTTTGGGGAGAAAAGAGAAGGAAAAGAGGCCTCTGCTGGGCTAGCCTGTCCACCTATTCGTTGGGCAGTCGACTTGTTCCTGAGGGACTGTTTGACGCTCATAAAGAACGTTGGGGGAGGTTACGTGATGGCCTGGTGCGCTGGCTACGAGGCACACAACAGTCTGCCTGTCACACACTGCCATTTCGCGTAACACAGTTCAGTTAGTTGTGGCGTTTTGTATAGGGACCCCTAGTGTCATTACATCGACACAGCGTCGTGTGAGTGACAGATAGGGAACGTCATGGTAACTTTCGTGTCCCTCTTGCCACAACGCTGAACTACCTGCTGAAATGGCCGGGACCTTATCTCAGCTCCTCAGCCCAAAACCTGAATGAGTGGTTGTATACCAGCTCCTTTTATACCCGTATGTCTGGGGGAGTAGCATGCAAATTCCACTCGCCAATTCTCATTGGCCTTTTAAAAAAAAAAAAGATCAGAGGTGTTTGGGGCTCCCAAGAGTGACCCCTAGTGTCACTACATCGACACAACGTCTCGTTCCCTCCATCAGGGAACAGAGGTTACGAAAGTAACCATGACGTTTTTTTCAGCATCTTGCACTGAACCACAATTTTTTTTTGACACTGTGTTAAGCTAGAAAGAACTTCAACTTTTAAATATGCATTCTGTTCTATTAGTTGCGCTGCATCTATATTTATGTAGTGCAAGCACGTAGTGTAAATGTTCTCTTAGGCATAAGTAGCCTATTGAAACACTGCATGTGCAGTAACTCTGTATGTTATACAAATCCTCATGCGAAGCGCACAGGAGACTCGACTCCAAAAGATGATTCCAACATGGCTTTACCATTAGCTAAGCTAACAATTCGGTCTCCTAAGAGCAAAACAAACACAGCATACTCAAATATTGTGTATAGTAGTGAACATTAAATTATATTGCACAATACTTTTAGTATTAAATGAGTTTTATTTTTAGATTTTTAATCAACACTTCTCTTACTTTGTTAACCATTTTTAATGGATTGTTGCATCTTTCTTTGCAAAGGATTCATGTGATGCTGTCTTAAAATTTAGCCAAAAGAGGGCCAGAAGAAGGCAGGAGAATTTACCGTGTACCTTTGGAACAGCTTTACTTTGAGAGCGCATATTTGATTTCTTAAAAATAGGTTTTGGAACAGAGCATGTATGTATTATTTGAATAGTCTACGGCAAAGTGAAACTTTGTGCAACTCTGGGGCTGTATTTGTATAAATATTTGTATCAGGCATAGTACTGCCACCACATATGTGTGCACATTTGACATTTTCCTTGTCTGTCAGGGCTGGTTGGTTAAAGTGAGTGTTCAAACTTTTCCAGATCTCTCCCTGTTCTGTGCCTCAACCTTCCAAACACATCTGGGCCGGTCAGCTCATAATGAAAGCTGATAGCCTTTAATAAGAGAGAGAGATTAACCCATTAGTTCAACGCCGTTCGGGTCCCAAAGCATTTATTTGCCCCAATGACCCACAGTTAGTGTGGAGATTGCTTTAGACACTGCTCACTACACTAGACAGTGGGTCTGTCCCAGAGAGGGGGCTTCCTTCTTGGGCTTGACCTGGTGCTCTGAATCCAACTTAAACCGATCCCATACTCTAGCTTAACACAGACCCTGGGCGAATTCCAATGGAAAGTGATCATCCCTATGCCCTACTCACCCTACTGAGCTCTTGATGTTGGAACTCTGAAAGGTACATGGCATTACTGTATGAATATACCCTTCACCAACAGTCTTGTGGAAGGGCCCTTCATGAAATTTGTTTTCTTACTTTAGTTTGGAACGACCCTTCGAGTGGCATCCCATTCCCACAGTGCCCTTCAAGGGTGCAAATAAGCTGTTTGGTCAAGAGGTTTAAATCCAATTTCTCACTTGTTAGTTTAAGTTCTTTCTGAAAAAAAAAAAAAAAAGTAAAACAACAACTTACAGCTAGTGCAGCTTCATCCCTTGTCAAGGGTTGTCAGTCTTGCTGCTGGTCTTTTACCTTCCGAAAGAGTTGACTTCCAACTGTATTTAACACACCTGGACCAGCCTATCTAGGTATGTGGCTTATTCAAAAATTGCAGTTGTGTAAGAGCAGATTTAGAACTAATGCTGCCTACAAGTCCATCTGGGATGTTCAAACAAAGGTTTATGTCTAGATGTCTTTGTTGGTAGTTGAAAGAGTTAAATACATGTGGAATTGCCCAAAATGTTCATTGTGTTCAGACTAAAATCACTGTCCAAATCAGGTTGTAGTAATGCAGTAACTTCCAAATAGTTGTCTAGATGGAAAACATCAAGCTGCATAAACTCCGGCATTTGCTGCAACCAAGGCCTTGGATTAGGCTATGTTTTACAACAAAACAGTTACCATCAAGATATGACTGTTTGGAAGTTTTAACTACAACTCAGTGTGTGTTGAAATGATTTTGGTTGGAACAGAATTGACACGTTGACAGGTGCGGTTCTAGGGTCAAAGGGTATTCAGGGGTCAGCTCTAACCTCTGTGAATACGCATGGGGCCATCCTTTGATGAAATATCAGAATATAATACACTTTAAAATTCAAGTTTACATTTTTCATCTGTGGGGTTTCATTTATATAGTTAATCTATTACTGAAACTAAAACTAATAGGTCACACTAATATTTGTCTCAGCCTCAGATAACCTCAAAGATCAGAAGTTTTCATTAGCTATGTCCCTTGCGGCTTTCCTTAGTTGAACTCACATTGTTTACAATTGACAGTTTTGTAGTCTATTATTGATTCTTCGGGGGGTTTTAAAGCAGAAGTATGTAACTTTTTCAGTGATAAAATACTTTATCCCAGCTTAATATGCAGAGACAACTATAAGTAAACCAGTCATAGGTTAATTTTCTCAAAAAGTGTATACAGTACACTGTGTATCTGTAGCGCTGTGAAAGGCGTATTTGAAAGCAGTGTTCAACAGTCTTTTCACCAACTGAACAATAGGAGGAAACAAACTGTTTGTTCAGTTCGGCGATTTTGTTTAACAAGAAAAGAAGCTGCACGAATTGAGTAAAAGTGACTGATAATTGACCACACGTTACAATGACATAAGGACGTTATTGAAACTCATAATTATTTTTCAGGTTATTCTTGTTTTCTTTTCTTTTTTTATAGCTTATAAAAGTCATGCTTAGCAGTTAACAAAATGATAGATTTGCTTTTGGTTGTCATTTGTGGGGAATACACTTTTAATGCTAAAACAATCTGCAAAAGTATATTTGTATATTTGTAGACAAGCACATTTTTTACTCTGTAATTTTGGTTCAGTGAATCGTTCAAAAGACAAATAAAAGACTCTCATTTGTCGCCACCTACTGGTTCGAAGGTGTAATTTGCAGACACGGTCACCAAACGAATCAATGAATGAATCTGAATGAAAAGATTCAAAAGACTTGAGTCACTGGGATGAATCAAAATCCCCAGCACTATTTGTAGCTTTTATTCACCAACATGTCTCAATACTTTCAAACTTAATTTTACAGTCAACTTTCAGAATTACAACTAAGTGTTGATGCCAGCTAACTTGAAGACATTTCAGAGTTTCCCATTGGTTAATTACAATATTGTGGTGGCATTCATGTGTGCTCATCTCTTAAATACAATCATGCTGACATGACTTTGATTGAGCACCACCTGGCCTAATACTTTTGTGCAGATGCTTGCCAAATATTTAAAAACTGCAGTTTAAACAAGCATGACTTGGTAGATTTCTGTTCTGCGTTACATACATTTGTACATTACATTTGTTTGAGGATTAACTTCAAGGTCTGATATAACTTCCAGAAATGTTTATACTGTAGTTTAAAACTGATAAAATGAGACCATCACCTCCACCTTGATTGGCTGAATGACCTCTGATGACCCTTTTCTGCTCTCCAGAGCTCGAGCTGGCATCTTGAGGCTAACACACCTCATTATCCATTTATAATATACAGTACACTCTGTGCACGTAACCCCGGAGTGTGATCACATTCGAGCGAGTGAATCAGTGAATGAATGAATGAATTTCCTCTCTTGCCCCTGCCAAGGTTGTATTTCTTCATTAGCTATTCCCAGGATGTGTGTGTGTGTGTGTGTGTGTGTGTATGTGTGTGTGTGAGAGAGAGAGAGAGTGAGTGTGTGTCCCTGAGGAGATGGAGTAGATTAATTCTCATCAGAATGGAGGGGTGTTCAGGTGTGAATGGCAGCAGGCAGCTGGTGAGACCGCGACACGCCTCTATGTTTCTGTATCCATCGAGATGTCTGCAGGCACTGCTAACACACACACACACACACACACACACACACACACACACACACACACACACGCATTAACAATTACTGCCGTTGTAGCTTAATTCAATCACAGCTGCTTTCTGCACTCTTTGTACTGTCTTTTCTTTTGTTAACCCACACTCTTTCTTGCCCTCTCACTCATTTATTTCTTCTTTCTCTCTCTCATGTTCTCTTTGTTCTTCACTTTCAGTATGTTCAGGTAGACATAGGAAATACATTTCCATGTACTTACCATTCCTTTGTGCACATCATCTATTGTAGTGTTTAATTAACTCAGTCATACAGCATATGCTGCAAAGTGAAGTCGATTGTCTGTGATGTTTAATGCTGGCAAGCATTTGGTGAGTATTGATTGTTAGTGGACAGATTCCTCACTTAGACCTGTTTACACCAAAAGCGATGCAAATTACAGAAGTAAATTGATGGCAAAAAATTATTTATGAATTTTCTTCAGTTTCTGAGTGGTTTTGTACAGCCATACCTTTAACCAAACACCAAAAGGTCTGGTTCACATTGCAGCTTATTCTGGCCAAGAACCGCCCACATAAACAGGAACAGAGTGTTTGACTGACATGTAAAGCAACCAACTGCAGTTTTTTATTTTTATTTTCTGTGCTTTTAAGGATATGTTTTTTTTTATACCACAATAATGAGTGTTTAATAAGGGTGTACATTTTTGCTCTGACTTTGATTTGATTAAAATTCTTTACCTTATGATTAATAGGCATCGTGAAATCTGAAATTTGGTCAATTCAATTTTATCCAATTCGATTAATTTATTTTGAGTCAATTATTTTTAAACTAAGTAGAAAAAGAGTCACGGATGCGTTCAAGACCAAGGAGGTTTGGCTTATAGCCTGTTTGTGGCTGCATATACAAATATAAAAATAATACTAATATAACATGCATTTTTTGAGTTTTCTATTCATGGTTAGTATTGAGTAATTTACTTAAAGTAATCCACTACAATTGTTAACATTGTAATGTTTTACGGATTACATTACTAATTACTTTATGTTTAAGTTACTTTCTGAAACACTTTTCATAGAAAGGTTTTTGTTTTTCCAGCTCTACGAATTCAAAATAATGTCTATATTTTTTTCCTTGTTCATTGTCACACACAGGACACATTATCACATAAATGCAAACAGAGGTACATATTAACATAATTCACGTTTTAAATGTATTCTACAAAAATGATAATATGTGTGACCCAAGTAATGTACTCACTGAAGTACTAACTTAACTTAATTGAAAGTCAGTTACTGCAATCTGATTACAATTATTTAAAATGTAATGGGTTACACTACTTTTCAACTAAAAATCAACTAGATTATTAATTTATTACTATGGAGCCCCTTAGAGGACAGGGTGGGAATTTTTTTTCTGAAATAGTTTTGCGTGCCCTCGCAATGAGTTTTGAATTCCCAGATCAAATACCATAGTTGAACTATTGTTTTACTACAGGTATATTGTAGACTGTAGTAACCATAGTTTTTATATACTTATATACTACGAATATCAAGGTTAAAATATGGCTACGAGGGAACGCAAACTATTGTAAGGGCACGCAAAACTTTTTGCGAGGGAATGCAAACTATTGCGAGGGCACTCTAAACTTATTGCGAGGGAACGCAAACAATTGCTAGGGCATGCCAAATGTATTTGAGGGAACTCAAACTATTGCGAGGGCATTCAAAACTTATTTGAGGGAACGTAAACTATTGCGAGGGCACGCAAAACTTATTTGTGGGAGCACAAACTATTGTGAGGGCATGCAAAACTTATTTGAGGGAACGCAAACTATCGCGAGGGCATGCAAAGCTTATTGCGTGGGAACTCAAACTATTGTGAAGGCACACAAAACTTATTTGAGAGAACACAAACTATTGCGAGGGAACGCAAAACTTATTGCGAGGGTGTAACGAAGTTCAAGGAATGCATGGGAAGGAGGAAGCTGGGACCGGCTTGACAAACACATAAACATTTATTATACAACTTAAAAGACAAAACCAAACACACTGCTTCCCCGCAGTCACGTTGCACACATACAGGTCCATGCATCTCACCCTGTCTGCCGCTGTCTCCTCTCCTTAAATACTCCCGTCGCCCCTCACTGGAATGCGAGACTGGTTTGGCACACTAATTCACCACTTATCTTCCCGGCCTCGCTCTGCCCAGATGCCGCTAGGCCCCGCCCTGCTCACCACAGAAGGAAAGCAAACTATTGCAAGGGCACGCAAAACTTATTGCGAGGGAACGTAAACTGTTGCGAGTGAACGCAAACTATTCTGAGGAAACGTTAAAATTATTGCGAGGGATCGCAAACTATTGTGAGAACGCAAACTATTGCAAGGGAATGCAAAACTTAATGCGAGGGAATGCGAACTATTGCGAGGGCACGCAAAACTTATTGTGAGGGAACGTAAACTGTTGCTAGTGAACGCAAACTATTGTGAGGAAACTTTAAAATTATTGAGAGGGATCGCGAACTATTGCGACGGCACGAAAACTATTACGAGGAAACGATAAACTTATTGCGAAGGAACGCAAACTATTGCGAGGGAAAGCAAACTATTGTGAGGGAACGTTAAACTTATTGCAAGGGAACACATACTGTTGCGAGGGCATGAAAAACGTATTGTGAAGGAATGCAAACTACTGCAAGGGCACTCAAAACTTATTGCGAGGGAAATCAAACTATTGCGAGAGAATGCAAATATTATTGGAAGGGCACCTAAAACAATTTCAGAAGAAAAATTCCTGCCTTGTTCTCTAAGGGGCTACGTAGATTACACCTAACACTGTTCGTGGTTAAATAAACTAATAAATAATGCATGTTGTGAAAATATAAAAGCAATATAAGCATAATATATCATAATCGAGGAAGAAAACAACACTTAATTTACTTGGGTTAAATGGACACAAACAGTTATGAATAATGACAGAAAGCTGAACACGGCAGCATGAACTTTCATCAGTTAAAGTTTTTTTTCCTTCAATTTCTCATGCTCTGCAGCATCTGTTGTGAGAGCGCTTATGTAATCTGAGACAGTATCTGTATCATATTTGGTGTTAATATACAAATGATTATTATTTTTTATTTTTTATTTTTTTTAATTCTGTAATCGAAGGAATTTCTTTGTCAGATTGTTTGCGATTCATTTTTACACCCCTAGTGTTAAAGCAACTTGCTAGGGTCAGTTTTGATTTCATGTTGACTTCAGTTTTAACATCTTGCGGAGAAAATTAAACCTGGTGTGAATAGGTGTTGGTATGGTATAATTTGCAGAAATCTGCACGGAAAGCCAAAACGCAATAAATACTAATTTTGGCAGAATTGAGTTATGATGTCATTGACTATGATATGTCCTGTGACAGACTGGCTTAGCTCAACTGTGATCAAATTCAGAGAAAATGTGTGAATTTCTCAGTTTTATTGTTGCCGTAGTTACTGTGTTTTGCCTTTGTTGGGCAGAATTGTTTTTACCCCAATGTGCCTCTGGTAATGACCGCACGGTTGTGGGTGCTGTCTGTGTACTGTGTAACACTGTTTATGTGTGTTGGTCTATTTTAAAGCATTTCTGTTACCCCCAAATTTTCTCTATGGCCCATAAATGCAGCCCCTTAATGACGGCCGGTCGGACTGAAGCGAGACAAAAGCAATCATTCTTTTATGGGTAGACATTATTTTCAGGTCAAAGGTTGTGCCCTGGGGGTTCTTTAAAGTAAGTATGGAGCGTTATTCCTCCCTGTTCGGTCGTTACCGCCCCCGCTTGCCCTGATGCGTAAATTGCACATTTGCAGAAGACTCCTCTGATCACATTAATAAGTTTAAATGGAGTTTTTACATTATGTGGGCTTAGCTATTAAAACCATTTGTTAGCTTTTTGCTTATGAGGACACGGCTGGCGGGGGGCCGTCTCGGAGTGCGCGCGCGCGCCATGAGCATGAGTTGTTAAATCATTTGACACAACAGCAAGATTATCATACAAACAACAACACTGGCTCCCGCCGAGACACATTTTCAAATGGACCAGAGAAATTAAATTTTGGGAGAGAGAGATTTTCTTTAAGAAGAAATTGTCTCCGTTTCCTTCCTATGAAGCCTTGTTATGGGCTACAGTAGCTTATAATACCTCGACTACATCATCAGGGGCCACTTTCTGTTTTTTATTCTCCCAACAGAAGAGCTACAATCATAACTGAGTTTTACATTTTCTGTAGAAAATGTGAGTGGTGTTTGCCTGTGCAAATCTCAAAAATATCTTGCCTGTACCGCCACGGAACTTGGGTGTTGTGGGTTGTTATCGGGCATTGCTATGTGATTGCTATGGTGTTCTAAGAGGTTTTAGTGCATTGCTAGTGTTCTGGGTGGTTGCTAGGTTTTTCTGGATGGTTAAAGTGCATTTCTAGGGATTTCTGGTTGCTTCCTAGGGTGTTTGCTGTGCAGTTGCTAGGGTGTTCTTAGAGGTTTTAGTGCATTGCTAGGGTGTTATGGGTGGTTGCTAGGGTTTTCTGGGTGGTAAAAGTGCATTGCTAGGGAGTACTGTGTGGTTCCTAGGGTATTCTGGGTGGTTTCTGTGCAGTTGCTAGGTTGTACTGGGTGGTAGGTAAGGTGATCTGGGGTGTTTTGAGTGGTTGCTAGAACATTGCTATGCAGTTGTTAGAGTATTCTGGATAGTTGCCAGGGCATTACTATTCAGTTGTTTGTGTGTTTTTGATGGGTGCTAGGGCCTTACTATTGTAAGTGGTTACTTCAGCGTTCTATTTGGTGCTATGTGGTTGCTTGTGTGTTATTGGTTGTTGCTAGTGTGTTACCTGTTGGTTCCTATTGTGTTCTGGGTGGTTTCTTGGTGGTTGCTAGGGTGTACTTGGTGGTTGCTAGAGCCTTACTAATGTAGGTGATTACTATGATGTTCTGAGTGGTTGCTATGTGGTTGCTTGTGTGTTATTGGTTGATGCTAGGATGTTACCTGTTGGTGCATATGGTGTTCTGGGTGGTTGCAAGGGTGTTTTGTAGGGGTGTAAAAATCCATTGCATCGATCCAGTAACCAACGATCCAATGTTATTGATACAATGCATAAATATCGATATAGACATTTTTTTAAGATGCGACCCATTTGAATTTTACATGAGAATTTGCTATTTAAAAGTACCATGGAGCAGTTCAACCATCATGTGAAACGTCTTGACAACGCCGACATTCTGAACAGCACTAATGAGGGAAAGAGAAATCACCTGCTGCCCAGCAATAGCATCAGTTATAAGACTTAACACATCAACACCCTCACTAACATTTATCCCAGTTAACTGTAACAGAATTTTTTATTTCAACTGTGGAAGTTGTAGCCAAGAAAACAGCGGATAGCACGGATTGTTAGATAAAATATTCAAATTATATTTTGGTTGCATTTGAGGGCAACATTTTTTTAATTGATTGTGTAAAATAGGCACATAATTTCGGAATATCGATTGCAGGACCCTGAATCAAATCAAATCGAAATCGTATGGCGGCAGACTTTGAAGTATCGACAAATATCGGATCGCAGGCCAAGAGAATCGATGTAAGATCGTATCATGATGAAACGTCTGATTTACACCCCTAGTGTTTTGGGTGGTTGCTAGGGTCTTACTATTGTAGGTGGTTACTACTGTGTTCTGAGTGGTTGCTATGCAGTTGCTTGGGTGTTATTGGTTGTTGCTAGGGTGTTACATGTTGTTTCCTATGGTGTTCTGGGTTGTTTCTTGGTGGTTGCTAGTGTGTTTTAGGTGGCTGCTAGGGCCTTACTATTCTAGATGTTTACTACGGTGTTCTGAGTGGTTGCTGTGCGGTTGCTTGGATGTTATTGGTTGTTGCTAGGGTTTTATCTGTTGGCTCCTATGGTGTTCTAGGTGGTTTCGTGGTGGTTGCTAGGGTGTTTTGGGTGGTTGCTATGCAATTGCTAAGGTGATCTGGGTTATTCATATACTGTACAGTTTTAAGGGTAATCTGTTGGTTGCTAGGGTGATACTAGAAGGTTGCTAGGTGTACTTTGTTATTGGTTGTTGCTAGGGTGTTACCTGTTGGTTCCTATGGTGTTCTGGGTGGTTTCGTGGTGGTTCATGATCGATGATTTATATACTGAAGGTTTTTTAGGATATTCTGCTGGTTGCTAGGGTGATACTAGAAGGTTGCTAGGGTGTTCTGGATGGTTGATATGTATCTGCTTGCTAAGGCGTTCTAAGTAGTTTTTGTGCATTGCTATGCAGTTGCTAGGATGGTGGTTACTGTGCTGTTGCTAAGGAATGCTAAGTGGATTTAAGTGCATTGTTGTGCAGTTGCTAGAATGTTATGTGTGGTTGCCATGCGGTTGCTAAGGAATGCTAAGTCTGGGTTTTAGTGTATTGCTGTGCAGTCGCTAGAGTGTTCTGGGTGGTTGTAAGTTTGTGCTTGGTGGTTTTTAGGTGGTTGCTACGGTTTTCTTGTTGGTTGCTAGTGCATTGCTATGTAGTTGTTAGGGTGTTCTGGGTGATTTCAATGATTCAGGATGGTTGCCAGGGCATTACTACTGTATACAGTTGTCAGGGTGTACTGGGTGATTGCCACAACATTACTAGGTGGTTGCTATGGCTTTACTAAGTGGTTGTTAGGATGCTATGGGTGGTTTCTATGTGGTTGCTAAATCTGGGTTTTAGTTCATTGCTCTGCAATTGCTAGAGTGTGCTGGGTGGTTTCTAAGTGGTTGCTAGTGCATTGCTATGCAGCTGTTGGGGTGTTCTGTCTGGATTATTTCTAGGGTGTTTTGGGTGGTTGCCAGGGCATCACTATACAGTTGATAGAGTGTTCTGGGTGGTTGCTATGACATTACTAGGTGGTTGCTACGGCTTTACTATGTGGTTGCTGTGGTGTTCTGGTTGGTTGCTTTGTGGTTGCAAAGGCATTCTGGGTTGCTGTTATGGTGTTACTAGGTGGTTCCTAGGGTATACTGCATTATTGCTATGGTGTTCTGTGTGGTTGACATGTGGTTGCTAGGTTGCTCTTACTAGAAGGTTGCTAGTATGTTCTGGGTGGTTGCTGTGAGGTTGCTAAGGTGTTCTGAGTGGTTTTAGTGCATTACTAAGCAGTTCATAATAAATTCTGGGTGGTTGCTAAGCAGTTGATAAGGTGTTCTGGGAGATTACAATGAGGTTAATAAGGTGTACTGAATGGTTTTAATGCATTGCTATGCAGATGTTTGACTGTTCTGGGTGGTTGCTAGGTGGTTTCTGACTGACTCAAGAGCCCATCTCAAACTCAGGTCCCCCATTTTAAATCTATGGTATTTGTTTGCTCGTTTTATCACCTGCCAGGCTGACATTGTAATTCTGATCTCTTAAAATTGTAATAACACACCATTACTCAACAAGCCACGTGATTTGAGGTCTCATTTATGTCTGTAGCACAAACTACTTGTGACGAGTTACTCACCAACATTTATTACTTAGGGTTTGATGTTTGTTCAAATAACTAACACCATATGAGCAATAGTGATGCTTGCCTTAGCAAACACCACCAATAATGCTGATGTTAATATTATTGATGTTAATTATGAATTTGATGTCACGATATTTCAGAAGCATCCCTTGAAGCCCTTCTAGAGTACAGGGTGTCAGTACCGGTGTGGCATTCCTGGTTTCCTGGCGATACCGCAGTCTTCCTTTCTTGCGAAGCACCCATGGGATCCGTTATCTGCAGCTCAACAGCGATCACAGACATGTTCGTCTTCCATTACACGCTTTCAAACGGCAGCGTGAAAGTCATAAAGTTTAATGGCATTCTCTCGCAGGTACAATCACTCCCTCTTTTGAGTCCACGCTTCATTTAGTCTCACGGAGATCTGTGTGTGTGTGTGTGTGTGTGTGTGTGTGTGTGTGTGCATGCCAGGCGCTGTGCCCATGACTGTGATTGTGTCAGTCAGAGGAGGCGAGTAAATCTGTTTTCTTCTGCTGATGTTCCAGCGAGTTGTGTTCTCCAGTGGGGGGTGAACTTCTCTCTGGGGCCCTGGAGGGTTTTGGTGCCCTCTGGGCTATCCTATGCTGTGCGGAGCGTTCATGTCTGCTTTATTGTGAGGGATGGAGTTTACCTTCATCTGATTGAACAAGAACTTAAATAAAAGTCGCTTTTTTAGAAATTTTGTTCATTTTCATTGCAATTTTTAGTTGGATAGGTCCTCAAACAATTACAATTCCAGAAACGTTGAAAAAGAAAGTCCTATCTGTTTCATGATGGTGAGTAAAATAATACTTGACACATAGATTTTTGCTTTGGTCACTTAATGTGAGGTATAATAATAATAATACACATACATGTACTCTATGTGTTGCCACATTTATAATAAATGTCTGATGGTAAATTCCCCACAGAGGTACAAGTCATGATCAAAGTTTTCTTCAGTAGATGGTTTTAATGTCTTTACATTTAAATTGCTTGCATTGCTCAGTCTGAATCAGCAAGGTTCAGACTATCATTCTTACAGTTTGATTTAATAGATACAATGTTGCACTTCCTAATAAAGTTGTCGGCCAACCGTTGAGTTTTACGCTCAAAGTCATTTTTACTCGCATTTGGTGCTTGTGACTGTCCTGTCTTATAAAGGAATTTACCAAACAAAATAGTGCTTTGAAAAAAAAAACCACACTTATTTTTGATTAATAATTAAAATATATATATAAAGTATAATTTAAAATAACTATGTAACTCATGTGGATGGCACATTTTTTATATCCTCGTCAAATTGTGTTTTAGACATTCAAATTATAGCTGTTCGATAATCATGTACAGGAACATGAAGTTTAAGTAAAAAGCCTTATGCTGCTTGTTCATTGGTCTTCTAAAGGTCAGTTGCATCTTGAACATGTGTTGTTCAGTGTTGGTTAAGCACCTTGTGTTTCTAATTCATGTGTAACTGTGGCCTCTGCACGTTTCCCATGATGCCATGCATTTCCAATGATGCACACTACAGCACAGAACCTGAAGGCAAATATGAAGTGTACTTTTTTAATGTCATAGAGAAGACTCATTAAAGCAGGGGCATAACAATTCCTCCATTAATTTTCCAGCAACCAGTTTTTAATTAATAGAGCAGGCAGTATTAAATATGGAGTACACAAATTGCCTGTGGGCTTCGTAATTAATTCTAATGGAAGAAATTAAAAATTGGTGGGGTGGGTTCAGATTATTCTGCTGTATGGCTGTGATTTTAGCACCATTGGAGCGACTCTGTCAAAGGAAAGATCTTTCAGGAGTCTGGACTTTCCAGAAATCTCTTGCCCTTTCTCATGCTGAAGGATAGACGTCTGCCGGATTGACCATGGAATACATTTTATTTGATGTTTATATGTTTATGTGTTTTGTTTCGTTTTTTTGTGTTGTGTTGTTTTTTACTTTTGTTTTGTTTTGTTTTGCTTAGTTTTTTGTTTTGTTTTGTTTTTTGTTTTGCTTTGTTTTTTGGGGGGTTTTGTTTTGGATAGTTTTTTGTTTAGTTTTGTTTTGTGTTGCACTATTATTTTATTTGTCAATATTAATTTGTAATTAATTTGCACATTTGTCGTTTTACTTAATATTACTTTATATATTTTGTACAATGTCTCATTGAATGCAGCTACAAGCACCTTTGCATTACAATTGCACATGTTTTGTCAATAATAAAGCAAACTAACTGAAAACAAAAATGAAATCGTTGAACATTTACATTTTTTTGTTGTTGTTTTATATGTATAATTCAATGTAATTCTCGGCTTGATTTACACAAAATCCAATTACGTTTAATTACTGAAATCTAAATATCAATACTTGTATACACTTTTTTTATTATAATTTTTTGTTTTTACTTTAAGTAGTTCATATTGTTACGGAAACTCCCTAAAACGCTTCAGTAAAGAATTGGACCATATACCATACATAATGTCACACTTAACTGCCAATATGCCAATATCAATATATTTTTGTTTGTTAATTTCTTTTATAATTTGCAATACATTTTTGAAATTAAACACTTATTTCCTTAATTTTTTCTTCTACAAGAGAATGTATTATTATCCCTTATTATTTCCTTATCTCTCTTTCTGTAAAGACCGTTGCACATTTTGGTGTGTAATGCAGCAGTCTGCACACAGCCCTGGACGCTGACAGAGGACGGGCTTGAGTCCACCTTTCAGATCTGTCATCTGGGTCACTTCCACCTGGTTCAGCTACTGCAGGATGTCCTGTTGCTCTCCGCTCCGGCTCGAGTCGTGGTGGTCTCATCAGAGTCTCACAGGTGAGTTATTCAGATATTTCCCATCATCTCCAATACATAATCATAATCTTTTTTTTTTTTTAAGAGGGAGGGTCCATTATATTGCTAAGCCCTCTGTGCCATTGGAGAATGGAACACTGTCTCAATTTGCTCTCTCCAAACAGTAAAATCACTTATCACACTATCTTTCCACTGGTCTCAGTTACTCCTCCATTTAACTTTACAGTTTATTTCATTTCCCCCCCTTTTTATTATCTTCTTTTAATACACCTAATAATGTTCAATCTTTCAGTTTCACTGCCTTTAATATGTGCCTTTTGAGCTCACCGCCTGACCTCTGACCCCAGAAGAGATTCTATTTCCCAAAGGCTTAAGCACGAGCTAAACCTTGACACGGCTGTACAAGCGACAAAAAGCCAGTCTGAGAATGGAAAAAATGAACAAGGGGTTGGGGAAATTGAGTGAGCGTCACTGTTTATCTGTGCAGTAGCACTGGGGCTTAAGTGACCGTACAGATGGGTGCTGGCATTTGCCTCCAGACTCCAAACAAGACCAGGACTGATAGCATGGACGCAGAACTCACCTCTGAAAGCTCAGAGATTCACGCTTTTATACTTCAGTCTTTTTAAAGCAGGATACTGCAGTCATTAAATACCAGTCTGACCTGACCTTTTCATACCTCTGCTCTCAAAATAGACTATTTCCACCCCAGAATGCTTCTATTGGGAAGGCCGATGATGATAAAGTGAACGTGCAAAGGGATAGTGTGGAGATGGATATACAGTATAACAGCTAAACTGATTCTGAAAGGGTTAGTTCACACAAAAATGAAAATGTTGTCATCATTGTCTCATTCTCAGGTCACTCCAAACCTCTATCACATTCTTTTTTAATTGAACACAAAAAGAGAAATATGGAAGATCTTTTCCATGCAATTACAATGAATGAGGACTGAAGGTTTAAAGCTTCTAAAAGAAGGCAAAAGCATCATAAAAGTTGTTTAAAGCCTCGGATGCTATATTTAAAGTCTGTTTTGTTTTGTGTTTTGTTTTGCTTTGCTTTGTTTTGTTTTTTGTTTTGTTTTGTTTTGTTTTGTTTTGTTTTGCTTTGCTTTGCTTTGTTTTGTTTTGTTGTTTTGTTTTGTTTTGTTTTGTTTTGTTTTGTTTTGTTTTGCTTTGTTTTGCTTTGCTTTGCTTTGCTTTGTTTTGATTTGATTTGATTTGTTTTGCTTTGCTTTGTTTTGTTTTGTTTTTCTTTGTTTTGCTTTGTTTTGATTTGATTTGATTTGTTTTGCTTTGCTTTGCTTTGTTTTGTTTTGTTTTTCTTTGTTTTGCTTTGTTTTGATTTGATTTGTTTTGCTTTGCTTTGCTTTGTTTTGTTTTGTTTTTCTTTGTTTTGCTTTGTTTTGATTTGATTTGATTTGATTTGTTTTGCTTTGCTTTGTTTTGTTTTGTTTTTCTTTGTTTTGCTTTGTTTTGATTTGATTTGATTTGTTTTGCTTTGCTTTGCTTTGTTTTGTTTTGTTTTTCTTTGTTTTGCTTTGTTTTGATTTGATTTGTTTTGCTTTGCTTTGCTTTGTTTTGTTTTGTTTTTCTTTGTTTTGCTTTGTTTTGATTTGATTTGATTTGATTTGATTTGTTTTGCTTTGCTTTGTTTTGTTTTGTTTTTCTTTGTTTTGCTTTGTTTTGATTTGATTTGATTTGATTTGCTTTGCTTTGCTTTGTTTTGTTTTGTTTTTCTTTGTTTTGCTTTGTTTTGATTTGATTTGATTTGTTTTGCTTTGTTTTGTTTTGTTTGTGCTATGCTTGAAGTCTTTTGAAGTCATATAAAAGCTTTTGATTAGAAACAGACTAAATTTCAGTGCTTTAAACCAATAGTTCACCCAAAATGAAAAGTTTGTAGTTATTTACCATGTCATGTCAATTTCAAATCCACCTTCTAAAGGTCTAAAGGACTTTCATTTGTTCTTGGAACACAAAAAGTGAATGTTTTGTTTTGGTTTGCTTTGCTTTTTGTTTAGTTTTTTGTTTTGTTTGCTTTATTTTTTTGAAAAATCACGTGCAACATGGAGCAATGATGAAGATTTTAAAGACGAAACATCGCTGGTGATGTGAGATCTTGAGATGACTGTGAAAAATAAAAATCTGAATGTGATGAAAATATAAAAATACCTGACATATCGATGTGTAAGTAACTTTATATACTGTAGGTCTACAACAAGTTTAAAATCCTTATTTGAAATAATAATAATAAAAAAGCTTTCAAATTAATTTAAATTATTAGCTTAATATCATTTAATGCTATTAGAAATTAATACACCATTGAATAATTAGAAAGTGAACACTTGGAATATGAGAAGATGGTATGCTTTAATGAGAGTTAAATGTTCTTTTTTCTAGCAATATGACTCACAATAAAGACATATTTGGTTTGCTAATGTGCTTTTATTGAGCTTCAAGTAAAATACTGTATGTTCATGCCATCTTTTGGCATTATTTGGATGGCATTCACACTTATATTAAGCTTTTAATATTTTAAAATCATTGTATTAATCAATCTTAATTACTATTTAATAGATTTATTTTAGGTTTAGTTTTTTATAGATATTTTATTGCCAGCGTGGGAAAATTAATGGAAAAACAATTAGAGTTTTTCGATAAAAATGTGAGACTGCCAAAACTGCTTTTCTCACAAATAGATTTGGAGTCATTGATACCAAACGTTATTGGTTCTTGGCAAGTTTGAATATGTGAAATGGAACAACATGACAGTGAGTAAATAATGACAGAATTTAATTTTTGCTACAATTATTCCTTTAATAAACAAGTTTCACAGTCTCCCACAGTTCACACTTTTAGTATTATTAAGAAGAGCGCTACACTCAGGACAGAAGATGCCTGCAGATGTTGTTGTTTACCCAAGCAGAGATGTAACATGTCAAAAAGCAACACAGGCCACACTGAGCTTGTCATAACAGCAAACGTGACGTTTTGATTGGTTGTTATGTAAAGCACATAATTAAGAGGTAAATGTTGAATGCGATTGTGGGCGCAGATCCGCACTCGGGGAGGGACAGTTCATTTCACTGCAGTTTCTTGGGACTGTTTACACAGAAACACACACACAAGGACACACAGTGGAAATACAACAGCTTTTGTTCAGGGGCTTGTCAAACATCTGGCATTTAACAGCTTAGTCAGAGCCAATTAAAGAACATCATGTTGTAGCTTTGATTTGCATGAAGCCAGGCCTGCGCTGCCAAAGCTCCTGTCCTTCATTTCTCCATCGACTGTTCCCGATTGTTAAACTCAGTTAACATGGTTGCCAGTAGTTTAATCAGACTTTAAAGTCAACGTGGAATAAAATTGACCCTATGAACTTAATAAATACACGTTCCTGGTCTTAATAGTGCTCCGCCTCTGAAGCCTCTTTCAGCTGAAACTATGTTTCATCTATGTGAAAACGTTTATCACATGGCCTGCAATAAAGATCTTATCATTGCCTTGATTAACCTTCAAGGGGATGTGTGTGATGATAATGACGTGTGATGGTAATGACATTTCTCAATTTTTGGATTGCGAAAAAAACAACAACAACATAACAACAACAACAACAACAACAAAAATGGTTGGATAAGCATTGGACTTACAAAGAACATATTAGCAAGCGATCAATTCATTTTCAACTTTTCAACAAGAAAGTAATTGCTTATTTATTAAAATAACAACCAAATGCAACCTGAAGCAAATGCTCCTAAGCAACCAAATTGGCTGGGTTGCTAGGGAGGGTAGAGTCACATGGGGTAACCTCCTCGTGGTCGCTATAACATGGTTCGTTGTCGGTGGGGCGCGTGGTGAGTTGTGCGTGGATGCCGTGGTGGATGGCGTGAAGCCTCCACACGCGCTATGTCTCCGTGGCAAAGCGCTCAACAAGCCACGTGATAAGATGCGCGGTTGGCGGTCTCAGACACGGAGGCAGCTGAGATTCATCCTCCGCCACCCAGATTGAGGCGAATCACTATGCCACCACGAGGTCTTAAAAGCGCACTGGGAATTGGGCATTCCAAATTGGGTGAAAAAGGGAAAAAAATACATAAATAAATAAAAAAATAACAACCAAATGATCTTCCATAAAATAACCTATTTAGAAGTAGCCACTCTCAGATGATCTATTTATTTATTTATTATTATTATTTAAATAAAAAAAAAAAGAATTTGGGGCATTCCAAATTCTCCCAATTTGGAATGCCCAATTCCCAATGCGCTCTAAGTCCTGGTGGTCGCATAGTGATTTTGCCTCAGTCCGGGTGGCGGAGGACGAATCCCAGTTGCCTCCGCATCTGAGACAGTCAACCCACGCATCTTATGGCTTGTTGAGCGCGTTGCCACGGAGACATAGCACGTGTGGAGGCTTCACGCCATCCGCCGCGGCATCCGCGCTCAATTCACCATGCGCCCCACCGAGAACAAACCACATTATAGTGACCACGAGGTGGTTACCCCATGTGACTCTACCCTCCCTAGCAACCGGGCCAATTTGGTTGCTTAGGAGACCTGGCTGGAGTCACTCAGCACGCCCTGGGATTCGAACTAGCGAACTCCAGGGGTGGTAGCCAGCGTATTTTACCATTGAGCTACCCAGGCCCAAATACATATTTTAACAGTCATTACCATGCCATGGTAATGACAGCAACACAGTTAAAATAAGTAAAAAAGAGAGACATAATGAAAAACTTTAAAGATTTTTTTTTTCACTTTAAATTCATCCCAGGAAGCATAAACTGCATTAACTGAAGAAACAAAAAAATAAAATAAAATAAAATACAGTGAAACCTGCAAGCAGTCTTGGTTTTCACTGGTTTGCTGAAAAAATAAAATAAAATAAAAAAATAGGCTCATCAAAATTAACTGTTTGTAACTAGATCTATGTGTTCTGTTATTTTCTGTATGCTTTGTTACAAAAATAAATAAAATAAAGCATTTTTTTACATTTTATTATTTTTCTTTTTTAAGAATATTCCGGGGTTTGATACTGTTAAGCTGAATAAACAGCTTAAGTGGCATAATGATGATTACCACAAAAAATGATTTTGTCCCTTGTTATCTTTAAAAAGAAAAATCAATAAATATGGGTTCCAGTGAGGCACTTACAATGGAAGTGAATTTGGGCCAATCCGTTATCATTAAAATACTCACTGTTTCAAAGGTATAGCCACAAGACACAAACAATATGCATGTTAGCATGATTTTAGTGTGACAAAATTGCTTACAAACCTTCTCTGTAGAAAGTTTTAGCCAATTTTACAACTTTGCCATGATGATGCAACGCTTTAAACCCTAAAATGACCATAAAAACAATTTAAACAACTTTACAGCTCAAATATACACAAGTTTTAACAGAATAATGAATGTAAATGTTTTTAATAAAATTACAAGCTTTACATTTAAATGCGTTTAAACCCTCCAAAAATTGGCCCCCTCCACTCCCATTGTAAGTGCCTCACTGAAACCTCGATTTTTACTTTAAAAAAAAAGAAGAAAAAAAAAAAGAGATTGACGAGTCAAATTCTTTTGTGGTAATTAACAAATGCTGTCGATTGTGCTTAATTTGTATTGAACCCGGAATATTCATTTAAAGCTGCACTATGTTAGATTTTTGGGTTAAAAATGAACAAATTGCCATTATTGATTGAGTACATAAACAATCAGTGTTCAAAACAATGTCCTTACCTTACCCCAAATCACTACAGTAAGCCTATAAAAATGATTTGTATTTTGGGCTTTCAGGTCTGATTTGGCGCGAAATCACTGGCTTATGTCGTTTATCCTTAAGTCATCACGTCATGTCTGTAAACACAGGAAAGAAGTACCAGACATCATGTGTTCTGGCTGGAGAAACTCGTTCAGCTCAGTTCAGTCACACTCACGCAGTTCACAGCATCGCTGCAGTCTAATTGGATGTTTATCTGTTATCCGTTTGTCGAAGTTGTTTACCTGCTATAATGCTTGGATATGTTTTCTGGTAGGGTTGTTGAAGCTTATATTGTTTGTCATACTTTTATGATTCAAACATTACTCGTGTGTTAACCAATCGCGATGTATCTACGTTGTCGGGACTTCTTGTAATTGTTATATTGTATATTTAAGCATATCATTTTGCATGTTTAATAAAGTATATTTTATCCCCATCATTACTGAATCCTCATTTTGTTTTTAGTTTACGGTATTATTGTGTGCATTGCAAATACATACTATTGTAGGATTATGGTTTGCTTGCACTGTCATTGGAGGCTGTACAATATAATATAGAAATAATAAAGTCTTCTGTTGAACTCATATCAGCCATAACACGGTTTCACCTCTTAAATTGATGTGTAGTACAATACAAAAATGTATAGTATATAAAACACTTGAATAATTATATTAAAATATACCGGTAATGGCTGAGTCCCCTGTTCTCTATTTAAAAGTGCTTTAAGTGTAGTGTCAGAAAAGTGCTATACATGTACATTTAATTCATTCTAATATGTAAATAAGAGAGTTTATTATCTTCATCAAAGCAAGTAATATTTCAGTTTTAAATGTTTAATTGTATAACATAATATCAACATGAAAATAGCACGTTATGACTCCGGCTCTAGTCATGATCACACACAGGTGATGTCCAGGTTAGGTCAAATCATGAGATTCATCCACCAGAAGAGCAGTGCCGAAACACGACTCACGTAAAGTGTTCTTCCGTAAATTGTTTGCAATTTTAACTTTCTACCACAGATGTCGCTAGAGTGCACAATGTTACATAGTGCAGCTTTAAAATATATAAAAAAATATATATAAATAAAAATGTGATGCTGCAGGAGCAATGAGCAATGTTAAAAGAATAGCTCACTCAAAGATAAAGGGCCCTATTTTAAGAGTGAATGCATTACGTGCAACGCAATGCCTTAAAGTAATAAGCGCAAAGTCAGTGGGCATGGCCATGAAGTTTTGGTATTTTCATGCAAGCATGCGCTAAATCCAGGCGCAAGTGCAATTTATTTCTGAGATTCTTTTCCAGTTATTCCAGCTTCTGCATCCTATTATATAGTGCATTCCCTCAAGCACCAATGATTTAAAAAAAGACAGCACATTCATAAGAAGTTGGTATTGTAAATGGACTGTATGCAATGAATTAAAAGAATAGAAATATGGACTTGCGTTCTTCCGTGCATTAAATGCAACCTTGATGAATGTCAGGCATATATATATATATATATATATATATATATATATATATATATATATATATATATATATATATATATATATATGACAGTGACACGCTCCTTTTATATGAATGGAAAATGTGATTCTCACCAGAATTTGGATGTATGCTACAGATAATGTAAGTATTATTAATCATTTTCATCTACTGACACATAAATCATGACTAGTATTAACAGTGTATGTATCAGCACACACTTCACATCTCCCGTCGACATTGATTTTGAAAAAATACATTAATTTTTATTGAAACAAAAATTAAACCAAATATATTTCTAAATTCAAATCACACTTCAAAAGAAATGAAAATATAATAAAAATAACAAAGTGGTAAAAAAAAAAAAACATACCAAATCCACACATTTTACTCTGTCCAACTTCTTCCACCGACTTAAAAATCACTCAAATAAACAAATAAAAAAATTAGATCATAAATACAATTTTAATTATAAACATAATGATAATAATTGAAAAATAACCCATGACCTTTAGATAGTTTGACACAATCTCATAATTATCATTTTTTTCTCAAAACGGCTACTTGATTGTCAGGGACTTAATTTAAAATTGTCCAAATTTTAAGAGTTTGGACATGAACTTTCTTATCACCTGCTGGTGGAATCTCCAAACTGCACATGCAGGAACTGAATTTGGATTTTGCGCTGAGTTAAGATGTGGTATTGAAACGTCTTAGCGCAACGACCAAATTCTCAGGAAAATAGCAAATTGTGCTTTGCGCCACTTTATTTACATGCAATACACCCACAGTAGTGCAAACACTCCCACCCATGCCCATTTGCGCTTTGCTCTGGCACGAAAATTGCGCTTAGAATTAACATGCTCACAAAAATTGAGCCCAAAAAGTCTGTCATCATTTACTCACCCTCAGGTTGCATAAAAGCACCATAAAGTCGTCCATATCACTTGAGCACTATATTTCAAGTCTTCAAAAGTCATACGGTAGCTTTCTGTGAGGAACAGACCTAAATTTAAGTCTTATTTCTCTGGAAATCTTGCCCCATTCGAATGTGACGTGCACGCGAGCATGTCTCTGTTTACGCCATATAAAGAAAAGGTGGCAGAGAAGACGAAATTGCGCTCAAACTTCATTGGTCCTTGCTTGTATTTGTCACTGCAGCAAATAACGCTTCACGCCTTGAGAACCCCTGTCCTAATTGAATCATCCATATATTTCTGTCGTACCCCACACTCACTGAACCTGATCCTTTTTTGTGAAGGTTCACAGATCTGGTGGACTCGTGTGGGAAGGTGGATCTGAATCTTCTCTCACCGCCTCAGAAGGAGTACTGGTCCATGCTGGCCTACAATCGCGCCAAACTCTGCAACATCCTCTTCTCCAACGAGCTGCACCGCCGCATGTCACCCCACGGCGTCACCTGTAACGCAGTACATCCCGGAAATATGATGTACACCTCCATCCACCGCAGCTGGTGGCTCATGACCCTGCTCTTCACCTTTGCACGACCCTTCACCAAATCCATGGTAAGAACATGGGGTTTTATTTTTCTCTGATGTTGTGTGCCGACTGCTGAATACAGTTTTGGAAAGGAAAGTGAACTATAACTATGGCCTCTTTGTTGAACTGCTGCCGTAACACTGCTCGTATACCGCTGCATAAATCAGGCAGGCAGCTCTTCCTGCAGGCAACACTCTGCTGTTTTAGCCCGAAGAGGCAAGTCACATGCACTTTCAGAGACAAACTATAAATTCAACACTCTCATAAATCATAAAGTAAACGCCGTCTCGTACCTGCAGTCTTTACTTCCGTTGCTGATAAGCTTTAGGCCACACAATGCATTTGAAGTATTCTTTGTTTTAATTCTGAAAGCTCTGAAGGCAGACTTTGATGTAGTGTTGAGTATATCAACTGAGCTCATCATTAGCTGATTTTGCATTAAAGAGACAGGAAAGAATATGTCAAGGTTATGCACGCGGCCCAGTCGTAACTCAAACACTCATATCGCTGTTGCCAGTCATATCTGATGCACATCTGTAAGGATCTGGGCATTCAGTTAGATTTTGGGAGGTAACGCATGGAAAGTGTACTGTTGTTTTTGAACTGTGATTTGTTAATTTTAAGATTGTGTTTAGATAAAAAAAAAAATTATTTCTTTTTTTTATAAAGGAGCACTCAGTAACTTTTGCCTTTGTGTCATCTTGGACTAACAGTGACACCTAGTGGCGTGGATGCAGCATCATTCAAAATCAATAGATTTTAGTTACAGATGCCATTGTAGAAATTCACTACACACAGCCAGCCATGAATTAATTAAATTGAATCCAAGAGTGAAAGTGTCCAACATCAGGACGGTTACTGAGATTGAGTAGTATTCGGCTGGTCATGTGATTCTAACATGGCCGCCCCCGTGTGCGCACCCTATCCATGTAGAATAAAACAGCTTTTATAAGGTTACTGATATGACTAGAGTGTTCATCTCATGAGATTGCTTATGATTTTCATTATGAAGTTTCAAAATTACTATTAATTTCTTTAGGAGCATTGTTTTTTACACATCTGATGCAGTTTTTTTTTTTTTTTTTTTTTTTTTTACAAGATATAAAATATACAAAGACATTAAAATGAACTATATTTAAATTTACTGGAGCAAATACAAGTACTTTCAAGTGCTTTTTTAATCGCAAGTCAGTATACAAATTTACATTTACATTTTTAATGACAAATAGAATAAGACGACGATATATTTTCAAATTTAAAGTATAAAATGTACATGTTTTTTAGATCTTATTTATATACATTTCTCAATTTCACTATTCATTTGCATATGCAAATAAGCAAATTTATGTTTTGCACTCTGCGTGTTGTAAAGTCTCACCCCTTCATTCCTGTGTGTGTTTTTTCTGCATTTTGGCTGATTTACATATTGTATTTGACAAAAAAAAAAAAAAAAAAAAAAAAAAAAAAAGCTCTGTGTTTTAGTCTTTCCCATTCATTTCCTATGGTCGGTCAATTTTGACAGCAAAAAGCAATGATGTCACTTTTTTTTAACGACCACTTAGACTTATCGAATCAAGCCCAGTGTTTCTGTGTGTTCAAATGGAGAGTGGAGGATAAGTCACAAAGCTCCGATAAACTCAACCATTTTTACTACATCGTAAAAAAATATTTCAGTTAAAAATGACCGAACGGAATAGTAGGGTTAAACAATGTGATTGCGTTACTTTGCATATAAATACATAACATTTATGTGTGTTATGGAGTTTAACATTATAGTTAAAAAGACAAAAACTTTTTAAAACTCAGAAAAACCTTTCACACATTAGGCTGATCTACACAACATTGTCAAATTTAAATTAATTTACCTTTATATAAATTATGTTATACCTTTACTATGAAAACTTTACTTGAAATTTGATTTCTGTTTTGATTTTATTTTTTTATCCACTTTATATTAGGTGTCTTTAACTACTGTGTACTTTAACATTTGATAAAGTGTACTTATTATGTACGTTCATGTTGTTGCAATGTACTTACATTTAAAGTACCTGCATTTAATTGCATCTGTAGTTACACTGTTAACCTAACCCCTAATCCTAAACCTAACCCAACCCCAACCCTGACCCTAAACTCTAATGTAAACCCTAAACCTACTGGTACCCATACATGCACTTCAGTAGCAGCGATATTTTTCACAAATATGGTCCTAACAGCTGAATAACCCAAATAACCCTAATTTTCCAAGGCATCCATGTGCCGCTTTCTCTCTCTCTCTCTCTCTCTCTCTCCTGAACCCTTTTAAATGTTAGTGTACAGAACAGAAAACAGTGCTGTTATTTTATTTATTGGTTATTAGGGTTTGAAGATGGTATCGTTTTAATTGCTTGCAGTCTCATGTGGGATTGTGGGAGATTGTTCAAGGTTGCACAGCTCTGCATAATGATGACAAGAAGAGACTCCAACAATGTTGCACCCGGCACAGTAAACGTCTTTGTCTTCTCCAAGAAGCTATAGGTGATTTATAACTGCGCAAATCTACAATAAAACCTCTGATTTTGCTGTTTTATTGCATCCGAGTTGGAAGCTTCCATTTAGTTGTGTTTCTAAAAGTATCGATGCATCAAATCATGAATTAAGATGACTCAAGATTAGTTCTCATTAAAAAAAAAAAAAAAAACATATAAACTATTGGGAACAAATAATAATAATAATATGACTTATTTTTGAATTATTTATTACTCATAATACCTCAGATTAATAATTGTATAATACAATTTAAAGAGTGAAGGATGTTACAGTGTAATTCATGAAATGGAATATTATCATATGATGTAATTTGTTGATAATTGTCAGTTTTGCTGAGTTGATTAAAAGTCATTGGTGGAGAGGCGGGAATCTTTCATATCTGAGTGTCCTTCATCCATAATCTGTTCATCAAATACATTCTTTTATGCACCCCTCTTTCTCTCTATCTTCATGGCCTGCAGTTGTGCATTAGGCCCATACTGATCAGATGTGTTTAGCTTTGATAAGGGTTGAGTCATTTTCTGCTCATGATCATGCAGTGCTGTTTATAACATGTGTGGGTGGAATGACAGCACTGATGTTTTCTGATGGACGGACTTCATATCAGTGAATTGTTGGAATTGGAAAACATCCCTGACTAAAGGCCTATTCACACCAAGTCGGAATATTTGACTTTTAAAAGTGAAAAGATTTGAAAGCAAAAGGATCTCTTTAAAAACATCATTATGTGTGTGAAATATTTTACTATGATGATCTGTCCGTTCTTTGGGATAGTGTTGTCACGATACCAAAATTTCAGTAGTCTTTACCGATACCAGTACAATTTCAGGATTCTCCATATAATTTCAATACCACAGAAAAAATAGGTAATATGATATTGAACACATTCCTTTAGCCTATTAATAAATAAAATTTCAATGTAAATAATACATTTAAACAACAGCATATTTCCTTCGAGTGTTTCTCAATTAGAGAAACATTGCTTCAAGTTTTTTTTAAGTAGGACCTTATGAAATTAGCTTTATTTATTTTTTCTAAATTCTATTTCTTTCCCCCCTAAATTTCCCATTTTCCCATTTCTTTTTATTCAGAATTCCATGTTTTAAAGCTTAATTCATTTTCATCATCAAAATTGTGTCTAATCAACTGAATCCAAACTTCAATCAAATTAAAATAGAACATTTTAATAACTTTTCAACAAAACGGTTATTATTATTATTTTTATAAGAAGTACTTTAGTAAAGATCCTCACAACATTATCTAAAACACAATATTGGTCTTATTTTATAAAGTGCTGCACAACAGAGCATCACTTTAGAAATGAAAACATTGATGGAAACTTCTATTCAGTAAAACAACACTCTTGCTTTTGAGATGTAGGTTCAACATAAATAATAATAATAAAATAATAATTCCTGAACACTAGTAATATATTTGTCGCAATTTCTAAAATTTCATGCGTCAACCTTTTGTTTTAAATCAAACTTTTATTTTGACTTGAAGGTGATTCCGGTTCTGTGTTTTTGACTGTAGTTTCATGCTTCCAGATAAGACGTTGGTTATATGACTCAGTGTGATTATTGAAGTGCAAAATACTGCGATTTAATTCTATTAATATATAGAGTCTGTAGGCACTGCGCACTTCACACTGAATGTGCGCTCACTTCTGTCATCTACTACAATAAGCACAATGTGCAATGCTCATAAAATGTGGTATTTTTATCAGTCTGTTTTTTCAGCATATGAGCAGCTTCGAACATTCACTTTGCAGCACGTGGCACATGCAGACTGTATATTTCTTTAATTAAATCACAACCCTTTGCAGTTTGATAATCACAGTAGGACATATCATAGTTTCATTTTGATTAATTGTCCGATTAATTGTTTCTGTGTAAAAGCATTTGTAAGCAGCCATTTGTCAGTCAGATAGCACATGGGGACTGGAGTCGGTGCTCAGTACTACAGGAACACTGGTATCATTACATCTTTTTTTTTTGAGTATCATCTTGGTACCGAAGTACCGGTTCTTTTGACATCACTAGTTTGGAAACAATATCTTTTCATCAAAGTTATTTATTTATTTATTTTTTTATGATAAAACTTCCATATCCATCATCTCAGGATGAAAAATATTGTGCAAAATATTGCACTTCAATGATCCATAATTTATTTTAAGTTTTCAAATAAAGTAAACTTTTTTTTAATTAAGACACCAAACCTTAAAATGAAAAATGGGAGTTTTGCACAACCCTAGAACATTCACATTCGACTTTTGGTGTGAATAGAAAAATAAATAAATAAATGGATTTGTGGCTATTTTATACTTTCACTTTTTTTTATACACATTGGACTTGGTGTGAATAGATATATAGTTAGATATATAGAATAGATATATATAGACCCACCAAATAGTGTAGGTAATATTTGGTAACAACAAAACTTCAGATATGAATTTTGATTGGGTAACTTCAGTGATCCACCATTTATTTGGAAGTCATGTAAAAAAAAAAAAAAAAAAAAAAAATATATATATATATATATATATATATATATATATATATATATTTCATAATTAAAAATGAGATTTTACATTAGACTTGGTGTGAATACTTTTGGTGTGAAAATAGTTTCAGGCTACTTTTGTGTCATTAATTTGCATTAGATGTGGTATGAACAGTTGTTTAGAAACATCAGAACGCTCAGAACCCTTTGTAAAGAATGCCTTGGAGATTAATTTACATAATTATTAATGTTTTAAAATAAGATTTGTTTTGTTACAGTATTTTATTAGACCAGTATTTTTATTGCTTTAGGTGAATTAAGTGTTTTCAGTCAATGTCGAAAAAGGTCATTTTTAATACTTCCTCTGTGGTACTTCTAGTCTTTGTGTGAAGTACTGTATGTCCCTAAAGCCTCTGTAACCTTTTCATTTGTGTAGTCAAACAGCTGTTTTAGCATGTTTGGTTTGACATTTCTAACACGGTTGGGTATTGTGGCATCTAATAGTTGCTTGATGCTTTGGGACACAAGACTGCTGGGAAAATCACAGCCGCCCAGCTCCCCTCCTTTTCACAGTTGCTTCATTGGGATCCAGTCCGGCATCTGATGGTGCATTTTCAGCAGTTTAGCGCAATTATTTTCTTCAGGATTCCGCCTCGGGCGCTCCACTACCTTTTTACATATGCAGGGGCTGAACTTTTGACCATGGCCCAATAGTCGTACATTAACCGGCAGTTTGCTCTAAAAGAAGGACTTTAACAAGTTCCTCTGTGCATTGGCAACTGTCTCGCCTCTTGCCTGTGAGATAATTTAACCAGCCTGCTGAGAAACCACTGCCAGCACTTCCTTAAGGGAGCCTAAATCTCTCCCACTCTCTTTCTCTCTCTCTCAGTCGCCTTGTAAGCTGACTGTAAGAAGGAGATACAAGTTGATGGATCTTTCTGTACGCTCGGCTAACGAGGGCTCTGCTTCTATTAGTACACTACAGAGGCATTACCCGTTGCTCTCGCACCGTCTCGCTCTTCTTTAATGAAGTCTCATCACCTCCAGTGGCTTAGATTTATCCCTCCGCTGTCGCGCTGCGATGTGCCCTGTCGCCGTGGCAAGCGTCCCCCTGGTAACCGGTTGTAAGGTCAGGTGTTGTTATCTGGCGGTACACGGGTCCAATCACGGCGCCAATGCAACCGGGGCTGACAGGCGCTCAGTGGAGTGGAGCATAGCAGGGCAGAGGTCTACACCCAGAGCCCCTTCAGCTGCGGCGGGACACAATGAGCTGCCAGCAACCCTAATAGCCTCATAATTGGTGATTAGGGCCTGCCGGTTGAGCGGAGAACCGGTTCACTCAGCCTGCCGGAACGCTTTCCGTTATGGGTTGCTTCCATCTCCTGTGCTGCCTGTGATTCTACAAGTGTGTTCGGTGTGGAACGATCCACTTGTATCATCATTGCACAAACACATCATTGCAGGTGATGGCTGTGCTACCCACTCTCAAATATTTGGCAATATTGCTGGATAAGAAGACTCTAGACATGCTGAGATATTTTAGATTTTTCACTTGGTTCAGTTGCTGGCCCCCACAGGTCTCTTTTCACATTGTATTTTTTAGCTCCGAACTGTGGTATGTTTGCGTCCTCAACTAAGAGTTCTGTACCATCCTAACAGCAGCTCTTTATCACTCTTGCCAGGTTGCAAGCGTTTCTAGACCCTATTTAGGGTAGCTTTCAGCCACCATGAACCAGACCCTAGTTCTGAAGTGGACCTGACACTAAGGAGCTTCACCTGAGTTTAGAAAGAAGCTTCCACACTAGGGCTTGGTAAAACAACTGATTTTCTGATTAATCGCGATCTTCATGTGAACAATCCCGTTGTTAATCAATCAGTGATGTTATGAGCCAGTGGTGCAAACAATCACTGGTTGATCTCCTTAACAGGACAAAAGGAAACGTGAGTAAAGAGAGACATTACACAAATAAAAAGAGTCTTAAATATCACTTTATATCCTCATTTCGGTACCCACATGCTGTTTGACTTATAGGCGGATTTGACTAGAAACATGCTTTATGCAAATACATGTACGCAGATGCAATTGCTTCGCTAACGCATACTGGCTAACCTTACTTGCTCAGCAATATTCTCTTCAAACTGTTGCTCCGCAATAACAGTAGTTGGCCTGTATTCACGTACTTGCATAGAGTATGTTTTGGCCTTCATGAGCACTCACGGAGTTACAGTAATACAGATATGTGTCTGCCACTGTCTGGTATGTTGTTAATCAAACAACAATAGCAAGGAAACGAAAAAACCACTCACTGCTCCTGGCTGGATAAATTTAGTAGCTTTAAAAATATATTTTAATGTATTACAAGCATACAGTGAAGACCATTAATTTTTATTAGAGCTGTCAAAATTAACAGTCTGCCAGTAGACTGTGGCTATACACTTTCCTACAGCATTAACGATTAAGAAAAATTAACATGTTAAACTTTTTTAATTAATTGCATGCATTAACGTGTAAATTTTTCTTAATCGGTAATGCTGTAGGAAAGCGGATAGCCACAGTTTTGCTTTCTTTCCTAAGATGGAAATAAATGCATTTTGACAGGAAAAGAAGTATATAAAGTGTCAAATTTCAGCACTTTAAAAATTTGCGATCACAATTAACTACAAAAAATTATGCGATAAATCGACTGACAGCACTCATTTTTATTTCATGTTTCATTACTTGCAAATTTTGAATGCTTGCTTGAATCCTTGATACTGCTGTCAAAAACTAAAAACACTCTTTTCTTAATTTGTATATTTGTTTTATTGTTTTTATTTGTTATATTGCTTGTAATTTGTTATGTGTTCTTACTTTATTACGGACTGCTTGTCTTAAATCATTACTTGATAACTTGAAACAATGTTTACTCAAATTATAATTTTGTTTTTGTATCGAAGTTGGCATTTAGAATCATCAAATTGATTTCATATGAAAGGAAAATGGACATTATAACTGAAATTACCCACATTAATCAGATAAATAATCAAATAAATCTCAATTGGAATTCAATAAAATCAAGAGCTTGTGAATTGGAATCAAATCTAATCAGGAAATCTAGATATCTAGCCTTATTCCACCCAAACCAAAACTAACCAAACTCTGATGTGAAACAAACTCCACGTGTCCACCTAAACCTCAGTTTTCAAGCCAACAAGGCCAAATGAGCCTGGATGTTCCCACTGTCACTTCCGGGGCTTCATCGTGCCTTCTCGTAGCTTCCTCAGGGCCAAACGCCCTGCCCGGCCAATTACTCTTGGACCAAAGAAGGCCAACTGGGGATTGAGGCGATGTCAAAGGCAGAGTCAGAGGTTTCAGCATCAAGATACTAATTTCCCAATTTTTCATATTTAGCTATCAGCTTAACTCAACAGCTCAATGGACAATGGAGTATCATCAGTACTGGTCAGTAGACGAAATCAGGGCTCTTTTGAATATTTGGGCTGATGAATCTGGCATCTGCCAAAACGAATATGTGATTAAGTATATTGTTGCCAAACATGCTAAGTTGTGTATCCAGCGCACAACAGTATAGGTTTGGGAAAAAACACAGTACAAATCAGTGTTCATTTCGAGGGCTAGCAGGTCTCCAGAGTCTGATACCTCAGCTTGAGTTTCCCTCTTGCTTGTGAAATGGGTGGGGTGTGTGACATTGGCACCAAGGTGGCGTATTAAGGATGGGTTTTAGGGCTACGCTGTGGGACTATTGGCCCGATGGTGAGAATGCAGACCGATTTTGGTCTCGCAGCTCAAGATCCGAGGCGCTTGTCCCTGGCTGACCAGTTGATAGCCCTAGCTTGCACTGTGGAAAAGTGGCTAATGTGGGTTTGGGTCATGACAGTCGACTAGTCGTGACAAACAATCAACTAGTCGATTAGTGAAGTCAACTAGTTTATCTAGATTATTTTCTATATTTTTAGGAGCAGTGCTTTGTTTAGCATGCTTAACAGTATGCTGTGCTTCAGCTCTTAGACAGTTTGCATGGTAAACCCCCTCAAAATTTGTATAGCTTTACACATTCCAATCTTTCTTTGGCCTTTGCGTCACACCTGCATTGTATGCGTTACTCTACAAGCATTGCATTTTTAAAATGTTGTGTAAAGTTGACAAGAAAACGCGTCTTGGGACCCCTGCGTTCTGTTTCATTGAATTTTGTTCCATCTAGCTGTATTTGAATGCTTCAATATGTCTTATGTAAACACCCATGGAATGCATCCAATCAGGGTCAAGATAAACTAAAAACCAGCATAAGTATACAGGGCTTCCTGAAGATTAAATTATTCAACTAGTCATTCAAGCAACCTACTGACTAGTTCATTTAGAAAATTATTAGTTTTGTACATCCCTAACATCCCAGATTTCGGAAATCCAATCAAATGAACAAAATCTTACTTTAAATAGACTCTAGTATGCACCAAATGCCCTTGGAAACATTACATGATATTGAAATTTTCTTTTGTAGCCATTTTTGGGTAAATTCGATCCACAGTGCAAACAGTAGGTTCAAAACTGAAGACTTTGTGAACTATGCATGTAAACAGTGTAACATCTTTCCCTGCATTTGATCCTTCTTAGAAGTGAACACCATACCTTGAATAGACTTTAATCTTTAATCTGATTGGCCGCTGTGTTGGTGTAATATTACTCCAATCTCTCTCCATCTCTCTCTCCCCCTCCTACATTACCTATTATGAGCCTGAAAGACAATCTGAGACCTAAAAGCACACAATCCCATTTGCTTGTATTGACATGTGTCTCAACTCAATCCTATTACCAGGATTATAGTCTACGAAGACACACCATTTCATTAAAAATAAAGTGTGGCTCTGCAGACATGTGCATGCATACTTGTGGCTCTTTGGAGTGAGCGACTCATCTTGCAGAAGGAATCCGTGCAAATAGTTTATTGCTTGATCAGCCAGTGTGGCCAGGAAGGTGTCGGAATCGATAAGGGGCCAATCAAAGGATGGCAGACAGCATTCGGGCAAGCCCGGCAGCTGTCATGTCACTCCGGTTTGACCCCCAGTCAAAGTCACACAGCAGCCCATCCATCTGAGCATGTGGAGCTAATGCTGTGTTCATCGAAGAACATCAGACCTCCACATCACATTCAACATGAATGCTAGAGGAATGAGACAATGACTTCCAATGGCTTGTATTGGGGACGATTCTGTCTCGTTCTAGAGGGATCTTTCACTTCTATTAGTGCTTTAGAGGCTTCCTGTGTTCTTGAGATTGGTGACAGATGGCTTGGATAGGACTGCATCATGTGTTCACAAAGTTTTTAGCTTTTTTATACATAGTATGGTAGAGAAAAGGCAGGAAGTCAGGTGGAGAAGAGGGGGAACGGAACTAAAACTGTGGTCTAACCAGCTGCGACCATGACAAATGGCGAGTGACAAGACAATGCGTTGTTTTCTTGGTTTCAATTTCTGCAGTGTTGCGCTGGCTAGCCCGCCTAATGTGAAATCTCATTGGTTCAAAATCTGTATAAAATATGATTGGATTGGCTGGGATTGTGTCACGTTATGCAGCAGTTTTGTGTGGACAGACAAATTTCTTGTCCTTGGACACTTGTTAGGAGAGTGTTTACATCATATGTAAATTTCCAAAGTTGCAAGATAGCAACTGGAGATTCTACTTGGAGCTGTCCACATGCTTAGATTCTTTTTTTGTTTCTATGGGAACACTCGACACAATTGTCCAATTTATAGCAATTTTAAACTTTCGCCTACATGCGCACAACCACTGATTGTTTTGGAGTGTATGCTCTAAACGCTAGTCCACAACTCTGGTGATCACAGTGTTTTAAATATACACTCACTGAGAACTTTATTAGGAACACTGCGGTCCTAATAAAGTGCCCGACATGGCCTTCTGCTCTTGTAGCCCATCCGCATCAAGGTTTGTGCATTCTGAGATGCTATTCTGCTCATTACAATTGTACAGACTGGTCTAAATTACCATACCCTTTCTGTCAGCTCGCACCAGTCTGGCCATTCTCCATTGACCTGTCTCATCAACAAGCCGATTCCATCTGCAGAACTACCGCTCACTGAATGTTTTTTTTTTTTTTTTTTTTTTTTTAAGATTATGAGTAAACTCTAGAAACTGTTGTGCATGAAAATCCCAGGAGATCAGCAGTTACAGAAATACTCAAACCAGCCCGTCTGGCACCAACAATCATCCCACGGTTGAAATCACTGAGATCACATTTTTCCCCACTCTGATGGTTGATGCGAACATTGACTGAAGCTCCTGACCTGTATCTGCATGATTTTATGCATTGCACTGCTGCCACACGATTGGCTGATTAGATAATCGTATGAATAAGTAGGTCTACAGGTGTTCCTAATAAAGTTCTAAGTGAGTGTATATACATAAAAATATAAACATATACAGTAGACATAGGAACTCATCATATTTGGCTTCTCTGAGAAATATTTCACAATAATTTTTGGTTCCTAAACCTGGCAACCAGTCTCTGTAAGCTCCTCCTCCAGTTTCCTCTCTCGGAACAACCTTCCCGAGAATTCCCAACTTTTTTCCCTAAAATCATTGTGACATGCGGCTTGATGGACTATTTTTCAAATTGATTTCAAAAATGTACACAAGCAGTTGATCTTCCACCCTAGATTACCTATTGATTTTTAATATGAAAAGCTCATTATACAAACAGTAACTGCAACACCAAAAGCTAGCCAACCTTTGCATAAATCCTTTAATTGAATTCCCAGAGCCCGTGGTTCTACATTTTTTAATTAAATCCATTTCTTTTCCTTTTTTTCCCTCTTTCTTCTGTAAGTGTTGCTGTTTAATTTGCATGCTGCGAAGTGGGTCCTGTCCTAGATAAAGTGCCATTGATCCTTATTAAAGCTCACCTCTAGGCCTGCTGAAAACCAACTGGGAAAATTAAATGTGTTCATGGTGCATACACTTATTCCCTGCATGATCGGATTAGAAGAGGGAGGGAACGGGAGTTTAAACGGAGAAAGAGAGCGGTGAATGGTGAACGCAAAAGAAAACGAAGACATAAAGTGTGAAAGAAAGATATTGAGGGAAAAAGAGGGAGAATTATTATTGATTTGGCAAACATTATTACATTATGTTTCTCCAACCGTCCCAAAGAAACACGGTTCAGTTGAAATGAAATTCTGTGGAGTTTTATCTTAAATCTAGCAGTGTGTTTTTCACATTGATCATTCAGTTGGTTATAAATGGCTTTATCAGTGCTGCTGTTATTTTTTCTAATTGGCTTTTGAGTTTGGTGTGTTGGCGAGGGGGGGTTGCTAATGTTTGTTCTGTGTGATTTGCGGCCAATTAATTTCATTTGTAATGATCATCTGCAATCTTTACAGACTGTAACAAGAGGCCGCGACCTTCAGCGACCCCTCCACTTTATTCGGTCGCTGCTTATTAAGTATCTATGAAATGTTTTCACCTCATAACCAGGGAAGGCAATTGTTGATTAAGGAATTTATCTGACAAAATGGGGCTAGTAATATTATAGCAGATTGGTCTTCCTGTATCTTTGACATTCATCAGCCAGAGGCCAGTTTAAAGGGCCAATCAGAAGGGACGTGGTGAATGCACCTAAAAGTTAATCTAAAACTTCATGTTGCACCAATGCAGGACATTTTTATTGTATTTTATTGTATTTTATTTATTTATTCTTTTTTTCGAATGTATTTTATTTTATATTATTATTTTGACTAGCAATTCTTTTTTTTTAAATTATTATTATTATTTTTTTATTATTTCCTTACAAAATATATATTTTTGTCCCTTTTGTCACTATCACGCTTAGGTCGCATAATTTTGGACTTATCTATATTAGGACGAAATGTTTGGACTATTCACACAAACACACACATGCACCATGCCATAATCTCACACATGCTAGCTAATGCTTATAATTCTTCAGCCTGTTGTGAACCAGATGGAGATAACAGTTAGTCTTTGGCCTCTGTGGATCTGATGGCTGTTTACTAGTGTTTCCGAGTCTGTGTTTGGCCTGCAGTGATCAGTGGCTGTAGACAGTGAGATTTATCATGTATTTGTGCTAGTTGATTGCCAGCAGAGGCGACTGTCTCCCAGCGGTGCTCTATGCAGACTGCTGCTCAATCAATAGGGATTAACCTTTGACCCCTCTGCACATACTTACACACACTCACCATCCATACACACCCCGATTTCATCAGTTTCACTTAAACACAGCCACTCACTCAATAACTCACCTACTTCTCATGATTTTCAAAGCGTGTAGCCGTCTCTCACCGTCTGTCTCTCAGGAGGGTAATCGGATGAATAAAACAGAAAAAAGGAAGAGGTTAGGAAGGTTCAGTAAAGGCCGTTTTACTCGAGTCAAGCTTGTCGCCTATTGTTTTACAGGTGTTTTCCATATAACTAAATAAAATAACATTTATTTCTTCACGAAAAGTGTTATTTGTTTATAAAATTGGTTAAGCACATTAAGTTTATGATTGCTTGTGAATAAAATCACTACTCATTGATCAGTGGCAATTTTAGTGCAACCTTCATTATGCCGCCTGCTTCCCGCTGAAAAAGAACTGGGTACTTGCGGTTACCGCCTACAGTATACAACAGCCATTATGGTACCAGGCCTGTGTTTAAGGATCAAGTGTCCCAGATCAGATCAGATATTTTTTGTCTCTGTAGCTCTTCCTCTCGGCCCACTGTGATACATCTACACCCATGAGACCCTCAGAGCTGAGGATTTTTGCCTGGATGGTGTTTTTGTTGGAAATGATTCATGTATAGAGATCAAGCAACAATAAAATGTTTGGCCAATGGCACAAAAGGGGATTTTTGGCTGAGGAACAGGTCATTTCCTGATTTCAGCATGTAAGATGAACAAATAAACATGTGAACAGGAGTACTGCAAAATCAGCAGATATAGCAACTTGTACCTAGTGTAAGGGTCTGATAAAGAGAGATAGGGTCACAAACAACAAAGTTATTAAAGTTTTGCCTTTTTTGCATTTATTTAGTTATTTTTTATTTTACCGCAAACAACCTTCAGTTACTATTATACACAATGTTGCTTGGTGGGAGAATTATTGATTCCAATTATTTTTTTTATTTTTATTTATTTATTAGTTTTCAAATTTACTTGAAGACTTCAAAAACAACCACTGATTTTTGTTGTTTCATTTTATTTTCGTGTTTTGTTTTTATTTTAAGCTTTTTGTTTTGTTTTATTTTTTTATTTTTTATTTTATTATACATTTTATTATTGTTATTATTTTTATTTGTTTTGTTCTGTATTTGAAGACTACAAAAAATTATTTATTTTTTATTTATTTTTTTTGGTTAGTTTTTCGACCATTGTTTTTAGTTTTGCTTTGCTTTTATTTCATGGACACTTGTCTGTTTTTATTTATTTTGAATTCAGATTTAATAAGTAATGTTATTATAATGGCTCAGTGACAGCGGAAGCGATTTATTTAAAAAATAACAAATATTTCAATTTATTTTATTTTTGTTGTTTGTTATTTTATTTCAGTTTGTTTTTCGACCATTTTTTTATCTTTAGTTTTAGTTTACGATAATAACTCTGACATACAAACATACACATAAAAGTCAGGAAATAGAACTACTTAACTATGTAATGCAAAAGTTTGAAAAAAAAAAAACTGCCCAAATTTATAATAAAGACAATACATAAACTCTCTTTAAACATTAGGAATTAAAAATCAGAGTAGCTTTTACCAACACACTCTTTTTAAAAGGTTCAGGCTCGGTTGAATAAACACTAAAGGGTCCAAACATCAGAGTTAACAGTTCTGTTCACCAAGCTAGCTGTAAAGAGCCAAATCACAGCACAGAACACAATGCTTTTAATGTGCATTATCACTTTACATAATTCTCATTGTAATGGTGAGGGGTCAGAGATCATTGTAAGTGATCTAATGCTGTTCACTTGAACTTGAGTTACTGAGCTGACCTTTGACCTCTAGAGTGCTCAAATAAGGCCTGCATAAACAACCACGGAGAGTGCTGGAAATACTGAGTGCATTTTGTCGAACTGAATAAAGCCTAAACCTATCTGATATGTTTAAACGACTTGTGAAGAGCATTTTGTGTGTGTGTGTGTGTGTGTGTGTGTGTGTAAAAGGCAGTCAGAAATGGATATAGCACGTGTTCACATATGAGTTGGCAATATACTGTTTAAAATAATATATTTAAGAAAAAAAGTAGTTTTTGAAATCACTTATCCCTAAATAACTATATATACATCGTTATCAACCACAAGTTTTGAGAAGATGGTGATATATTTTTTTTTTCTTATAAATCCCACCCTTACATACAGTATGTCCAGGTAGGTAACTCGTTTATGCAGTTCAGTTTTTATAAAAAATAAATAAAAAAAAAATTACATTTTTTTTTACAAAAAAATCTGGGTGGACTGGAGAGGATTTTTGTATGTATGTACGTACAGTAGTAAATCAAATTTTTTTTATTTTGAAAGACTAAAACAAATCCTGATTTGATCATGACAGTGGCAACTTTAGTGCCAATTGTCATCTCCTTAAAATGCAGTCTTGTCTTGTAGAGACAAGAATAATTTGTAGAGGACACAGTAAACAACACAGCTCAGTGCAATACACAGAAAGTCTAACAAATTCACCCCATCTCATTGGTGTTTGCCATTCCTCTTGGGTTTACATACTATATCTGCTATTGATCGTGTTACTTGACTCATTGTGACCAATCATCTGTGCAATGCATCTTACAGCGGCCGCCCCACCTGCTTCACTACACCCGCTTCACTACACCCGCTTAATATATTCAAGCACTGATTGCGCTTTATACTTAAGCATGATTAGCCACTTTCATAACTGTTAGAGCACAGGTTCACACACACAAAACTACACTTTTTTTTTTCATATTTGAATATATTTTTAATAAAAACTTGACCCTTTAAAGACAGACCTTTTGTGAGCTCAGAGGTGATTCATTGATAGTACATGCTTCTGCTGAAGCCATCAGTCTGCATTATTTTAACTTTATAAATGATCTGTGTAGTTCTTCTTTCTGGTGAAGAACTACACTAGTTGATCTTCCTACACTCTCAAACCAATATCAAACTATATATTTACAAATATCTGAATATTTTGCAATAAAATCAAAATATATGGTTTCTGTATTTATAATAAACAACTTTCAATCAATAGTTTTATGTTTTCTTAATTTTTTATTCGATTATGTTTTTCACAATCCTTCATGGTATTGTGGTTCATTCCCTCATTAAAGACGTTAAGTGCACAGTCTTGACCCTTAACCGATTTTCAGATATTTTTCCTTCAAATCAAAGTTTGTAATGTTGTGATTGCACTCAGAGCTGGTTGTTTTGGTTCATGGCTTAGAACTCTTTTATGAAGGACTATATGAAATCCCTATGGAAAAATAATAATGTAAAAGATACTTCCAGAACCAAGACGGCTGAAAAGTGAGTGGGCACTCTTGCACTTTCTTCCATGAAGTCTGGCTTTTCTTTCCATTCTTTCCTTTCTCCGCATCGTCTCTGTGAGAAATGGCTTTTTTAGGGGGAGATGTCATTAATATTTTGTGTGCTAGACCTTTGAGGATGTATCAGATAAAGTGGTAAAGAAAAACTTTTTTTGGAGATGAACAGGCCACTCCATGTGCATACATTACATTTGGATTGGATCGAAAATTAATGATCAGGGAATGTCATTGTCCTTTTTTGGTATTGAACAAACAACATGTTCTTTTAAAGCTTGACGTGACCAATCCATGGAGGAAGAGGCGAAGTGCTTTCCCATAGTGTAATATAGATGGACGGACGGACGGACAGACAGACAGACAGACAGATAGATAGACTTTGTTAGTATTTGGTAGCATTGCCTTTAAATTGTTTAACTTGGGTCAAATATTGTGGGTAGCCTTCCACAAGTTTCTCACAAAAAGTTGCTGGAATTTTGGCCTATTCCTCCAGACAGAACTGGTGTAATGGAGTCAGGTTTGTAGGTCTCCTTGCTCGCACACGCTTTTTCAGTTCTCGGATTGAGGTCAGGGCTTTGTGATGGCCACTCCAATACCTTGACTTTGCTGTCCTTAAGCCATTTTGCCACAACTTTGGAGGTATGCTTGGGGTCATTGTCCATTTGGAAGACCCTTCCTGGCAGATGTCTTGAGTTGTTGCTTCAATATAGCCACATAATTTTCCTTCCTCATGATGCCATCTATTTTGTGAAGTGCACCAGTCCCTCCTGCAGCAAAGCACCCCCACAACATAATGATGCCATCCCCATGCTTCACGGTTGGGATGGTGTTCTTCGGCTTGCAAGCCTCACCCTTTTTCCTCCAAAAATAACGATGGTCATTATAGCCAAACAGTTCAGTTTTTGTTTCATCAGACCAGAGGACATTTCTCCAAAAAGTAAGATCTTTGTGCACTTGCAAACTGTAGTCTGGCTTTTTTATGGTGGTTTTGGTGTAGTGGCTTCTTCCTTGCTCAGCAGACTTTTCAGGTTATGTCAATATAGGACTCGTTTTACTGTGGATGTAGATTCTTGTCTAACTGTTTCCTCCAGCATCTTCACAAGGTCCTTTGCTGTTGTTCTGGGATTGATTTGCACTTTTTGTACCAAACTACGTTCATCTCTAAGAGACAGAATGCGTCTCCTTCCTGAGCGGTATGATGGCTGCATGGTCCCGTGGTGTTTATACTTACGTTCTATTGTTTGAACAGATGAACGTGGTACCTTCAGGCATTTGGAAATTGCTCCCAAGGATGAACCAGACTTGTGGAGGTCCACAATTGTTTTTTTGAGGTCTTGGTTGATTTCTTTTGATTTTCCCATGATGTCAAGCAAAGAGGCACTGAGTTTGAAGGTAGGCCTTAAAATACATCCACAGGTACACCTCCAATTGATGCCAATTAGCCTATCAGAAGCTAATTAGCTAATTCCCTAAAGGCTTGACATCATTTTCTGGAATTTTCCAAGCTGCTTAAAAGCACAGTTAACTTAGTGTATGTAACTTCTGACCCACTGGAAATGTGATATAAAAGTGAAACCATCTATAGTTTGCTAATATTAAATCTGTGGAGTGGTTAAAAAATGAGTTTTAATGACTTCAACCTAAGTGTATGTAAACTTCTGACTTCAACTGTAGATAGATAGACAGATGGACTGACAGACGGACAGACTGAAGATGGATGGATGGATGGATGGATTGATTGATGGATAGATATATATAGGTGACGGATGGAAGATGGATTGATTGATGGATGGATAGATATATAGCTAGAATGATAGATGGATAGATGGACAGACAGATAGATGGATAGATGGATTACAGACAGAAAAAGACGGATGATGTATGGATGGATGGACGGACAGATAGACAGAGACAGACAGACAGATACTGTAGATAGATAGATAGATAGATAGATAGATAGATAGACAGTTAGATGGATGGATGGATGATGACAGACAAAAAGATGGATGGATGGACAGACAGACAGTTGGATGAATGGATAGATAGATAGACAGTTAGATGGATGGTTGGATGATGACAGACAAAAAGATGGATGGATGGACGGACAGACAGTTGGATGAATGGATAGATGGACTGATAGATAGATAGATAGATAGATAGATAGACAGTTAGATGGATGGATGGATGGATGGATGATGACAGACAAAAAGATGGATGGATGGACAGACAGACAGTTGGATGAATGGATAGATAGATGGATAGATGGACAGATAGATGGATGGATGGATGACAGACAAAAAGATGGATGGTTGGACAGATGGTTCTTTGACAGACAGAAAGATGGATGGATGGATGATATAAAGATAGCTAGAACGATGGACAGATGGACGGATGGATGGATAGGAAGATATATAGATGGATGGATGGATGGATGGATGACAGAAAGATGGATCTATGGATGGATGATGGATAGATAGATAGATAGATGGATGACAGACAAAAAGATGGATGGTTGGACAGACGGTTCTTTGACAGACAGAAAGATGGATGGATGGATGGATTGATGGATGATATAAAGATAGCTAGAATGATGGACGGATGGATGGATAGGTAGATATATAGATAGATGGATGGATGGATGACAGACAAAAAGATGGATGGTTGGACAGACGATTCTTTGACAGACAGAAAGATGGATGGATGGATGGATGGATTGATGGATGATATAAAGATAGCTAGAAAAATGGACAGATGGACGGATGGATAGGTAGATAAATGGATGGATGGATGGATGGATGACAGAAAGATGGATCTATGGATGGATGGATGGATAGATAGATGGATGACAGACAAAAAGATGGATGGTTGGACAGATGGTTCTTTGACAGACAGAAAGATGGATGGATGGATGATATAAAGATAGCTAGAATGATGGACGGATGGATGGATAGGTAGATATATGCATGGATGGATGGATGGATGGATTGATGGATGATATAAAGATAGCTAGAACGATGGACGGATGAATGGATAGGTAGATATATGGATGGATGGATGGATGACAGAAAGATGGATCTATGGATGGATGGATGGATGGATAGATAGATGGATAGATGGATGGATTGATAGATGATATAAAGATAGCTAGAACGATGGACAGATGGACAGATGGATGGATAGGTAGATATATAGATGGATGGATGGATGATATAAAGATAGCTAGAACGATGGACGGATGGACGGATGATGGATCGATAGATATATAGATGGATGGATGGATGGATGGATTGATGGATGATATAAAGATAGCTAGAACGATGGACGGATGGATGGATAGGTAGATATATAGATGGATGGATGGATGGATGACAGAAAGATGGATCTATGGATGGATGGATGGATGGATAGATGGATAGATGGTTGGATGAATGGATGACAGACAAAAATGTGGATGGTTGGATAGACGGTTCTTTGACAGACAAAAAGATGGATGGATGGATTGATAGATGATATAAAGATAGCTAGAACGATGGACGGATGGATGGATAGGTAGATATATAGATGGATGGATGGATGACAGAAAGATGGATCGATGGATGGATGGATAGATAGACAGATAGATAGATAGACGGACAGACGGATGGAAGATGGTTGGATTGATGGATGGATAGATATACAGTATAGCTAGAATGATAGATGGACAGACAGATAGATGGATAGATGGATGACAGACAGAAAAAGACAGATGATGTATGGATGGATGGACAGGTACTATAGATAGATGGAAAGATGGATAGATAGATGGATAGTTAGATGGATGGATGTACAGACAGGCAGTTGGATGGATGGATGGATGGATGGATGGATTGATGGATGATATAAAGATAGCTAGAACGGTGGATGGATGGACGGATGGATGGATAGGTAGATATATAGATGGATAGATGGATGGATGACAGAAAGATGGATGGATGGATAGATAGATAGATAGATAGATAGATAGATAGATAGATAGATAGATAGATAAATAGATTTGAAGTCAGACGTTTACATACACTTGGCACTTTGACACTTTAGCAAGTCATTTAGGACATCTACTTTGTGAATGACATGAGTAATTTTTCCAACAATTGTTCACAGACCGATTGTTTCACTTTTAATTGACTATATCAGAATTCCAGTGAGTCAGAAGTTTTCATACACTAAGTTAACTGTGCCTTTAAGCAGCCTGGAAGATTCCAGAAAATGATGTCAAGCCTTTAGACAATTAGCCAATTAGTTTCTGATAGGAGGTGTACTGAATTGTAGGTGTACCTGTGGATGTATTTTAGGGCCTACCTTCAAACTTAGTGACTCTTTGCTTGACATCATGGAAATATAAAAGGAAATCAGCCAAGACCTCAGAAAAAAAATTGTGGACCTCCACAAGTCTGGTTAATCCTTGGGAGCAATTTCAAAATGCCTGAAGGTACCACATTCATCTACAAACAATAGTATGCAAGTATAAACACCATAGGACCACGCAGCCATCATACTTCTCAGGAAGGAGACTCGTTCTGTCTCCTAGAGATGAACGTAGTTTGGTACGAAAAGTGCAAATCAATCCCAGAACAACAGCAAAGGACCTTGTGAAGATGCTGGAGGAAACAGGTAGACAAGTATCTATATCCACAGTAAAACGAGTCTTATATCGACATAACTTGAAAAGGCTGCTGAGCAAGGAAGAAGCCACTGCTCCAAAACCACCAGCAAGTGCACATGGGGACAAAGATCTTGAGAAATGTCCTCTGGTCTAATGAAACAAAAATTTAATGTTTTGGCCATAATAACAATCATTATGTTTAGAGGAAAAAGGGTGAGGCTTGCAAGCTGAAGAACACCATCCCAACTGTGAAGCATGGGGGTGGCAGCATCATGTTGTGTGGGTGCTTTGCTGCAGGAGGGACTGGTGCACTTCACAAAATAGATGGCATCATGAGGAAGGAAAATTATGTGGATATATTGAAGCAACATCTCAAGACATCAGCCATGAAGTTAAAGCTCGGACACAAATGGGTATTCCAAATGGACAGTGACCCCAAGCATACCTCCAAAGTTGTGGCAAAATGGCTTAAGGACAGCAAAGTCAAGGTATTGGAGTTGCCATCACAAAGCCCTGACCTCAATCCAATAGAAAATTTGTGGGCAGAACTGAAAAAGCATGTGCGAGCAAGGAGGCCTACAAAGCTGACACCATTACACTAGTTCTGTCTGGAGGAATTCTGGAGGAATGGGCCAAAATACCAGCAACTTATTGTGAGAAGCCTGTGGAAGGCTACCCAAAATGTTTGACCCAAGTTAAACAATTTAAAGACAATGCTACTGTAACAAGGTAAAAGGCAAAGGAGGAGGCGAGAACCGGCTTGACAATGTAAATAATAGTTTAATAATAAACTTAAACAAAAAGACACAAACACATACAGGGCAGCTGCCTGTGGTTCTCTCTCTCTCTCTCTCGAACTGCCGCCTCTATTCGCCTTTATCCCTCTCGGGCTTGATCAGCCTGATTAGGGGCCAGGTGTGCAGCATCACGGCCCGGCCCCGCCCTCCGCCCTGCCACAGCGACCAAATACTAACAAAGTGTATGTAAACTTCTGACACACTGGGAATGTTATGAAAGAAATAAAAGCTGAAATAAATAATTCTCTCTTCTATTATTCTGACATTTCACATTCTTAAAATAAAGTAGTGATCCTAACTGACCTATACAGGCAATGTTTTCTACGATTAAATATCAGGACTTGTGAAAACTTAAGTTTAAATGCATTTGGCTAAGGTTTATGTAAACTTCTGACTTTAACTGTAGATGGATGAATGGATGTATGTATGTATGGATGGATGGATGACAGACAGAAAAACGAACGGATGGATATATACAGGTGCATCTCAATAAATTAGAATGTCGTGGAAAAGTTCATTTATTTCAGTAATTCAACCAAATTGTGAAACTCGTGTATTAAATGAATTCAATGCACACAGACTGAAGTAGTTTAAGTCTTTGGTTCTTTTAATTGTGATGATTTTGGCTCACATTTAACAAAAACCCACCAATTCACTATCTCAAAAAAATTAGAATACATCATAAGACCAATAAAAAAAACATTTTTAATGAATTGTTAGCCTTCTGGAAAGTATGTTCATTTACTGTATATGTACTCAATACTTGGTAGGGGCTCCTTTTGCTTTAATTACTGCCTCAATTCGGCATGGCATGGAGGTGATCAGTTTGTGGCACTGCTGAGGTGGTATGGAAGCCCAGGTTTCTTTGACTGTGGCCTTCAGCTCATCTGCATTTTTTTGGTCTCTTGTTTCTCATTTTCCTCTTGACAATACCCCATAGATTCTCTATGGGGTTCAGGTCTGGTGAGTTTGCTGGTCAGTCAAGCACACCAACACCACGGTCATTTAACCAACTTTTGGTGCTTTTGGCAGTGTGGGCAGGTGCCAAATCCTGCTAGAAAATGAAATCAGCATCTTTAAAAAGCTGGTCAGCAGGAGGAAGCATGAAGTGCTCCAAAAGTTCTTGGTAAACGGGTGCAGTGACTTTGGTTTTCAAAAAACACAATGGACCAACACCAGCAGATGACATTGCACCTCAAATCATCACAGACTGTGGAAACTTAACACTGGACTTCAAGCAACTTGGGCTATGAGCTTCTCCACCCTTCCTCCAGACTCTAGGACCTTGGTTTCCAAATGAAATACAAAACTTGCTCTCATCTGAAAAGAGGACTTTGGACCACTGGGCAACAGTCCAGTTCTTCTTCTCCTTAGCCCAGGTAAGACGCCTCTGACGTTGTCTGTGGTTCAGGAGTGGCTTAACAAGAGGAATACGACAACTGTAGCCAAATTCCTTGACACATCTGTGTGTGGTGGCTCTTGATGCCTTGACCCCAGCCTCAGTCCATTCCTTGTGAAGTTCACCCAAATTCTTGAATCGATTTTGCTTGACAATCCTCATAAGGCTGCTGTTCTCTCGGTTGGTTGTGCATCTTTTTCTTCCACACTTTTTCCTTCCACTCATCTTTCTGTTAACATGCTTGGATACAGCACTCTGTGAACAGCCAGCTTCTTTGGCAATGAATGTTTGTGGCTTACCCTCCTTGTGAAGTGTGTCAATGATTGTCTTCTGGACAACTGTCAGATCAGCAGTCTTCCCCGTGATTGTGTAGCCTAGTGAACCAAACTGAGAGACCATTTTGAAGGCTCAGGAAACCTTTGCAGGTGTTTTGAGTTGATTAGCTGATTGGCATGTCACCATATTCTAATTTTTTGAGATAGTGAATTGGTGGGTTTTTGTTAAATGTGAGCCAAAATCATCACAATTAAAAGAACCAAAGACTTAAACTACTTCAGTCTGTGTGCATTGAATTTATTTAATACACGAGGTTCACAATTTGAGTTGAATTACTGAAATAAATGAACTTTTCCACGACATTCTAATTTATTGAGATGCACCTGTAGATAGCTATATGGATAAATAGATGATATATGGACGGATGGATGGATGAATGAATGGATGGATAAATGGATTGACAAACAGACAAATGTTACAGAATATTCTAGAACATTTTAGACAAGATAAATAACTGGTTGTCTAGCTATTGATTTATGAAATTTGGGGAACAAAAATATAAAGTACATTTGATTTTGCGTGATTAGAATCAATGGAATTTGAAATGAGTTTTGAATTCCCCTGAAACCCGTTTAAACTATTAGCACAAGTTGTAAAAGTTAATCTTCTCTCGTCCTGTAGCATGTTCACTCTGGTGGAGGAGATCAAAGTCATCACAGTTATACTTTTAAGATTTTTAGGAAAGTTGTTTAATTAAATGGAAAAGATGAGTGCTGGATGTTCTTTGATGCCGAATCCATGCTATACATTTCATGTGATTTTCCTGCATGATTTCATTGCCGCTATTTAAGTATGGTGAGAGGGCAAAAAAAAAGAGAAATTAAATGTTGGATTGTAAATTTAGATTATAACTGATGTGAGATTAAGGGCACTCGCTGTTTCTCTCTCTGTTGGGCTGCTGGGAGGTCAGTGCTTTCTCAAGGTGAAGACTCTTGAGGGGTCATTTCCACCGAGAGTTCTGGCCCCTCTGTCTCCTGGGGTTCAAGCAGATGCACCCCACCTCCCCCTTGCCGTGCCCATGTGTGTGTGCAGTCAGATGGCACAAGGGAACTGTGATACAGGAGCAGGGTCGTGCCAAACACCCGGGCTTGGCTGAGCATTCATGCCAGGAAGGATGCCAGTATCTCCAAAGAGAGACGGATACAAAGGGAGAGAAATGATAAAAATGGAATATCGAAAAAAAATTCAATTAATCCTGTTATGCAGTACATTCTCATGTCCCCATCATATATGTATTAATATTTTGGATAAAATATTAAACACACAATTTTTAAGATGGAAATGCTAGTTAGTTCTTTATATTAATTTATATGAAACTTTATATTAAGGAATATATTTTATAATAGTGAATAATGTTTCTAACATAGAAAAGCCAGTTCCGTAAATGAATAGTCCGGGTCCAATACAAGTTAAGATCAATCGTCAGCATTTGTTCATAATGTTAATTACCACAAAACTGGATTTAGACTTTTCTTAAAATAAATAAATAAATAAAAATAATGTGTGTTCCAGTGAGGCACTTACAATGTAAGTGAATGGGGCCAATCCGTAAACTTTAATATACTCACTGTCAAAAGTATAGACACAAGACGTAAACATTATGCATGTTAACATGATTTTAGTGTGATAAAATCACTTACTAACATTTTCTGTGTAAAGTTGTGTGCAATTTGTCAGTGTCGTTGCCATTTTTCTCGATATTCCACAAATCCTAAAATGACTGTAAAAATTACAAGTTTAACAGAAAAAGTGCTTTTATAAAATTATAAGCTTCACATTTCTGCCATTAAACCCTCCAAAAATTGGCCCCATTCACTTCCATTGTAAGTGTCTCACTGTAACCTCGATTTTGTTCTTTTTCTTTTTTTAAAGGAGCAACACATTTTAATTATTATTATTTTTTTGTTTTTGTTTTTTTTGTGTTTTTTTTTTTTGTAATTAGCATTATGACACGAATGCTGTCAATTGAGCTTAACATGCATTGAAACTGGAATATTCCTTTAATAATCATCTTTCAGGAAGTGACATCATTTTGGTGTAAAAATGCAACCATCAGTAAGTATTAGCAATAGATTTAATTAATTCTGTAATGTTTTGAGGTGGTTGGTTTCTGCATCTTTCCATCCTGTCTATTAAAGTTTAAGAAATAATAGATATATGATGTCATATTCACATATGATATAATCAAAATGGCAAAAAATAAATAAATAAATAAATCAAAATGAACTTCAAGGTAACACCCTCATGCAAGCTAACTCTCAGTATCTCACTGAGCAATGGCTAACTTCAAAAATATCAATTAATAATTAATATAATGTATGTGCCTGAGCTTGACCTGAGCATATTTCTTAAATTTGGAACTCCATTATAATTCCTAATCATAATTGCATCAACACACTCAAATCAGAATATATGCATGAACTCCATTTCTCACCAGTAGGGGGCATGATGGGTTAACTGAAGGTTTCTAACTGAACTAAAATAACATTTTTTGCTATTAATTATTGTTTATTTTTATTTTTAAGTAAAATATCAAAGTAATGAATCAGTGTATTACAGTATAATAGAAAAATACATTTTTCTATAGTCTAAAATCAATCTCATATTTAGAGTGTAAACTACATAGCACTTAATTTAATGACTAAATATTAATAAATATAATTCCATTCTATCTTTCTATTGTTCTCATTTAAAAAAAAAAAAAATCAAGACCTATAAAAAAAAAAAAAAAAAAAAAAAAAAACAGAAAAACAAAAACAAACAAACATTACTTTAAATCATTAAAACAAATACACTAGTAGTGGTAAAAGTAGAATTATACTATATCATAACATTCATGAAACTAAGTTTTACAGTTTGGAGGAAAAAAACATGTTATATAATATTATATGGTCACATGAAAGATATTGTACAGCACATTTAAAACAGCAAAAGCTTTGATTATTTTATTTTTTTAAAGCGCAGTTCCTCTAAATTGTTTGCATATCTTTTTATGACATATGATGCATTTTAATGTATGATTTTTTGCACACAAAAAGTTTCACACATTACAATTTTGTATATTAAAGCAATTCATATATCCTAAAGAATGGTGTTCTGGAGCACCAACAACATACTCTCAGTCTGTATGCATGTGCCATGGTTCATATTTGGATGGTCTGTCTTCGTTTCCCTTTAATTGATCTTTCTGTGCTCTGCAGGTTTGGTTCAGGCAATTTAGTTCAGCTGAAATTATACCTTGTGAAAACCAGCCATCAACCATTGCTACTACTGTTAGATGCTTTGATGCTTTTTGTTGGAGATAAACTGAAAAAAAAAAGCACCATGCAGATATGAAGACATATTGTTTTTGAGGAATTAACTGAAGCATTTTCTTATAAGAAGCTGATATTTTGGCTGTGCACATCATTTTTTTCTCCACTTTTGTTATAATATGCACAATTCCTCTTAGTTTTTGCTCTGAATTCATTTATTTTTAAAGCTTGATGCAACTATTGAATAATGAAGTAGTTTTAGCTTTTCAGGTGTGTTTTCGGTAGCTTTCACTGAATATAATACACTTGTTAATTCAAAGGTGTGTTATAAAGACTTGACTTGGCAGACTGTTCTTTATTATCACATTTCATTTTATCTATCAACAGATGTAACAGACTGATATAAACCACAATACTGGGAACTGGAAATGTATAATCGCCAAATCCATAAACACACAGAATCTTGTTGATGTGTTGTACAGTATGTTTACAAACTTTTGATGCATTTTGGATTGAGTGTGTGCCAATACAATAACGACAGAACTGCTCTGATCATAATGGCAGCCAATAGTCATGTGGTAAATCTAGAAATGGACACCTGATGGCCCATAGATCAGTAATGATGTGAAATCTATTTGTCTTTTCTGTCCCTTTGTCTTCATCCATGTCAGTTTTAGCAGTAGTATCTCTATGACTGTGATAGTGACAAGGTTCGTACATGTACAAATTTGTATGTGCACACCTGTTTTATTAAGGACATTTTCTATGCACATAAGGAAGAACTCTTGTACACTATTATTAGTGAATGAAACCCAGTGTCTCTATGACCTGGTCTAGTACTACAGCCTGCAGTTATTATGATATCACTTTATAAACTGTCCTTAGATGAGGATAAAGCTGGTACTATTGTTCAGAGAGCCAGTGTAGTGTAAAAGCAATGCTGAGCACTTTACTACACACACACACGTTTCACTCAATCACACACGTGTGACACACCTTCACATAGTCCTTGTTATTCTAGTTTAGTGCAGCAATCAGGCAGCCCTTGCCAATAAAGTTTATTGTACGGTGCTAAGTGTCAATATCCCCTGCACCCATGGTCCAGGGTGGCGGTAATTAAAATGCCACAGAGGGAGCAGGGCACGCATGAAAATTTGATGGCAAATTGATTTCAAGTTCATCTTGAAATTTGTCCTAAGCTGGACCCGATACTAAAGAGGGCTTCTGCTTTTTTTTTCAAATGAGACCGTTCGAAGAAGGCGCTGATGACTGCATCATGAACCCACACAAATAGAAACACATGCATTCGTCCTTCAACTCTGTTTGTGCCCTTACGACAATAGACAGAATGAAAGAAAGAGCAAACGTATGAAAGAGTGAAATGAATAACAAACAAAAAAAGAAAGAAAACAAAAAATGCACAGGTGAAAAACTGAAAGAAAGAACGGCAAACGAATGAAAGATAACGAAACAAAGAAGGGCAGTTGTTTGGGCCCTTTCAACAAAATATAGAGCGAAGAACAAAAGACTAAAATGAAAAATGAACGATAAAGTCATAAAACAGAATTAAAGAGCATATGTAAGACAAAACTAAACAGAAAGAAGAACAAAACAAAGAACAAGCAAAAGAAAACACAAGTAAGAACAAAGTACAACAAAACAAAGAATGAAAAAAATAAAAGAACAAAAGGCTAAAAGGAAGAACAATGAAAGGGAATGAAAGAACAAATTAAATACAGAACAAAATAGAATAAGGGATGAAACAAAGAACAAACAAAAGGAAATTAAACAAAGAACAAACAAAAGAAAACAAAACTAAGAACAAAGTACAACAAAACAAAGAACAAGTAAATGAATGAAGGAGAGCAAAATAATGAAAAAGTGAAAGGAATAACAAAATAGAAATAAAAGAAAACAGACAAAAACAGAATGAAAGAAAAGACAAACAAACGAAACACAATAAAACAAGGAATGACAGTAGTTTTCAATGAAAGAGAATGAAAGAACAAATAAAATACAGAACAAAACAGAAAGAGGGATGAAACAAAAAAACAAACAAAAGGAAAATAAACAAAGAATGAAAGACAGAATAAAATAAACGCCAAATGTACAAGCAAAAGAAAATGGAAAACAGAAAAATAGAGCAGACAATAAAGAACAAAACAAGGGACATATCAAAAAAACAAACAAACAAACAAAAACAAAAAAACCTCAGAATGAAGAATGAAAGACAGCAAGAAAGTGTAAAAGAACAAGACTGAAAGGTTGAAAACTAAAAAAAGAAGGAAAGAAAAAATTTAAACAAGAAAGAAAGAAAGAAAGAAAGAGAAAGAGAGAACAAAAACAGAATTAAATAAATAACACAACAGAAGAACGGAATACAGAATGACAGAAAGAGCAGAAGTATGAAAGAGTGAAAGGAAGATTATACATAAAAAGATCAGAACAAAGAAAAGTAAAGAATGAAAGAAAGAACAGACAAGACAGAACAAAACAAAGAAAGAACAAATGAAAACAGAACAAAGAAAAGGACAATAGTTGTGCCCTCTACAATACATCGATTTACATGGACAAGTTTTGGTATCCTAGCTACACATTCAAGTGATCCAACATTTGTCCTGATTTGAGGTTTTCTTTTTTTGGCATATTGTCCCTATTATTGATACATTATCAGAGACAGGACATTTCAATTTCAAACCTGCGTCGCCCAAAGTTTAGTGGGTCGGAGGACTGTGCAAACCGCTAGACCACAACTCGGACAATGCTGGACTTGTTTGACAAAGAGTTCAAATTCTATTGAAGTTATTTGTGAGTAATGCAGTGTACTTTATTTATAGTTTGCACCTCACTGCTGCAGATGGTAGTGTGTAGAACTGTGTACATGTTTGATTTTCTGTGTGTTAGTGTGTCTTTGTGGTGTCTCTGATGTGTGGTCAGTTGCATATAGTCTTGTTTTCCCCAGATGTCTCCTTTAATGTCTTTGTTTTCTTTATACTTTCACAGGTAATCCTACTTTATTAGCGCACTGCTGTGTGCAGTATGGCTGCTAAGCAGAAAACATAATCCAGGTATTGATAGTTTAGAGTGACTCCCAATGGCTTTCATAAAGACTGATGAGACTTTTTACTGCCAAAATAAGCAGGAAATTACAAGAAAAAGAGTGAAAAAAGAAAGATAAAGAAAGCAAAAGAAATAGAACAAAATGCAGAACAAAACAAATGAGTGAATGAAATGAACAAAAAAGACGTCATGAAACAAAGAATAAAAAAAACAGCAGGAAAGCAAGAACAAGCAAATGATCGAATGAAACAGAGAGAGGAAGAACAAAATGAAGGGATACAAACAAAAGAAAGAATGAAAAAACAAAACAAACAAATGGTCAAACAAAACAGAGAAGGAAAGAAAGAACTAAATGAAGGGATACATACAAAAAAATGGAAAATAAAGAGCAAACAAATTATAAAACGAAACAGGGAAGGGAAGAATTAAATGCAGGGATACAAACAAAAGAAAGAAAGAAAGAAAGAAAGAAATATTGAAAAAACAAACAAATGGTCAAACAAAACAGAAAAGGGAAGAACAAAATGAAGGGGTACAATCAAAAGAAAGAAAGAATGAAAAAGAAAGAACAATCAAATGATAGAACAAAACAGAGAAGGGGAGAACAGACGAAAGAAAGGGATAGAAAGAAAGAAAGAAATTAAAAGAGCAAACAAATGATAGAATGAAACAGAGAAGAGAAGAAAGAATTAAATGAAGGGATACAAACAAAAGAAAGAAAGAAAGATTAAAAAACAAAACAAGCAAATGTTCAAACAAAATAGAGAAGGGAAGAAAGAACAAAATGAAGGGATACAAACGAAAGAAAAAGAAAAAACAAAACAAACAAATGGTCAAACAAAACAGAGAAGGGAAGAAAGAACAAAATGAAGGGATACAAACGAAAGAAAGAAAGAAAAAACAAAACAAACAAATGGTCAAACAAAACAGAGAAGGGAAGAAAGAACAAAATGAAGGGATACAAATGACAGAAAGAAAGAAAGAAAGAAAGAAAGAAAGAAGGAAAGAAAAAAACAAAACAAACAAATTGTCAAACAAAACAGAAGGGAAGAAAGATCTAAATGAAGGGATACAAACAAAAGAAAGAAAGAATGAAAAAGAAGGAACAAACAAATGATAGAACAAAACAGAGAAGGGTAGAACAAATTAAATGAAGGGATAGAAAGTAAAAGAGCAAACAAATGATAGAACGAAACAGAGAAGAGAAGAAATAATTAAATGAAGGGATACAAACAAAAGAAAGAAAGATTGAAAAACAAAACAAACAAATGGTCAAACAAAACAGAGAAGGGAAGAAAGAACAAAATAAAGGGATACAAATGAAAGAAAGAAAGAAAGAAAAAACAAAACAAACAAATTGTCAAACAAAACAGAGAAGGGAAGAAAGAACAAAATGAAGGGATACAAACAAAAGAAAGAAAGAAAGAAAGATTGAAAAAACAAAACAAACAAATGGTCAAACAAAACAGAAAAGGGAAGAACAAAATGAAGGGGTACAATCAAAAGAAAGAAAGAATGAAAAAGAAAGAACAATCAAATGATAGAACAAAACAGAGAAGGGGAGAACAGACGAAACAAAGGGATAGAAAGAAAGAAAGTAAAAGAGCAAACAAATGATACAATGAAACAGAGAAGAGAAGAAAGAATTAAATGAAGAGATACAAACAAAAACAAAGAAAGAAAGAAAGATTGAAAAACAAAACAAACAAATGGTCAAACAAAACAGAAAGGAAGAAAGATCAAAATGAAGGGATACAAACAAAAGAAAGAAAGAATGAAAAAGAAAGGACAAACAAATGGTCAAACTAAAAGAGAAGGGTAGAAAGAAAGAATGAAACAAAGGGAAACTTAAAAGAAAGAAATAATTAAAACAAAGAACAAAATCCAGAACTAAAGAGAATGGACATGGGACAGAATGAAAGAAAGAGTGAAAGTAAGGGGAAAAAACTAAATACAAAATGAAACAAAGGGAGTAAAATAATGAAAGAACAGATAAAAGACCAAGCGAATGAAAGAATATGCGATTACAGCTAGAACAAATGAATGAAGATGGAATGAAACAGAAGACTAAACAAAACAAAGAACAAAATGGGAAAAAAGCAAAATAATGATAGAATGAAAAAAATGGAAAAAAGAATGAAAAAATTGATATACAGAGCAAGAGAGAACCAAATAAAGGACAAATGAAAATCACCAAATACAATCTGAAATATGATCTTAAACAGAATGTCACAAGTCATTAATTGAATCTGTTAAACCCATTACGCAAACAACACAACTATGGAACCCCACACATATCTCGTTGTCTCTCTATCTTTCTCTTCCTTTTTCAGAGGATGTAAAATGTGTCTCTGTCTCATCCCTCCCCTCTCCTCTGGAGCAATATTCTCCTTCTGTTGCTCTTATTTATGTAAACTTGTTAATAAATGCGCTTTTTTAGGGAGCAATGAATGGAAATTAAAACATCCTTCCCGCTCGAGCAGCCAAGGCGGCCTTGGAGCGGATGGTTGGTGTGCCTCAATTTAACGTAAAACACAAAACAATTTGAAATTACAATGGGGAGAGATTAAGGGGAGATTAAATTGGAGGGAGAGGCGCTTGATGGCATGCCGAAATAGTGCATATTCATTATGACAGCATCGGGAGGACGAGGAGGAGAACAGGCTCGACGGGCGGAAAGCAGATGGCGTTGTAATTTAACGGGGATGTTTCTGAACACGGGAACTACTCCGCATGTCAGGAGTGAAGGATGCCTGCTGTTTGAAAAGAAATCAATCGCAAAACAGATCGGAGGTGTCGTGCATACAATAATTGAATATTAGGTGAGGTCGAAGAGGGAGAGTGGGGTGTAGGAACGGCTCAGGGTAAGAAGTGGACACTGGATGACCCTGGATGTGGGTCCTGGGATGTACAGATTGAATATGTGTTTATGTTTCCGTAGAATATCAGTGTGCTATGATTGCTTTAGTACTCACTTGATGTGTATGTGTGTGTGTGTTAGTAGTGTCCAGCCCCCATCCTTTACCGTTAGAAACATCAGCTTTGTCTTAGCTGCGTGACATAATCAATAATTACAACTGTTAATCAATGTGATTTTAAATAAGCATCGACCACGTTCGCAAGGTTACCCAGGTCTATTGCTTAACATTAAGCTGGGAAACAGTATAAAAGGCTAAAATAGGAAGAAATTGGGTGGGCTAGATGGAATTTACTTCCCATTCTGTGATGCAATAATTCATATTCCTCATCTTATCTGATTGCATTTATTTATTTCTTTTTTATTTTAGAAACCTGAACTTATAAAAGATGACTGAAAGTTCATTACAGGAGGGTGCAAAGTCGTATATTGTTGTCACCATCACAGACTGCAGATTAATCTGTGTCTGATTTAACGGTGATCTCTTGTTTGGGTCTTGGAGCACCTCGCTGCATTTGTCTCAATTTCATAATGGTGTTTCAACAACCTCTCTGTAAGAGCAACCTTTTCATTTTAATGGCTGCACAAGCACCCGTTCCCTAAAACGCGCTGGGCTTTTAGCTCTCCGTGTAACCAGAGCAACTTTTTAGAAAGTGAAAAACAGTAATGTGAAACCATCTTTTCAGTTGGACACATGCCCAGACGGACAGACTTTTCACATTTTCTGCACTTCATTTTGGTAAATGTGTGTTAGACAGTGCTGAGAGAACTACACTCTAACTGGCAGCTGAACGCATTCTTAAATTAGACAAAATATTTAATAAACAAATATATGGAAGGAAAAAGGAACAGTGGAAAACAGAATGAAATAAATGAATAAACAGACAAAACTGAGAATTAAGACAAATTGTAACTAAGAAATAAAGACGCAATGAAAGAAAACACAAAACAGACATAACCAAGACTGAATGAAACAAAGGACAAATAAAACATGGAACAAAGAATGTAAGACAGAACAGAGGCACAAAACAAAGAAGGAAAGAATGCATGAAACAGATCACAGAATGAAACAAAAACCAAGCAAAGAACTAAAAAAAAAAGAAAGACAAAACAGGGAAGGAAATAAAGAATTAAACAGACAAAACTAAGAATGAAAAAAGAATGAAGCAGACAAAATGAAGAATAAACAAAACGGAGAATGTAACCAAACTTTAACAAAGAAAATTAAACAAATAATAAAAGACCGAATAAAAGAAAGTACAAAACAAAGGAAAAACTAAACAAATGAAACAGACAAAACTAAGAGCAAAGAAAAAAGTAAACAAAGAACGAAAAGACAGAAGGAAAGAAAGTACAAACTCAAAGAATGAATGAAACAAAGAACAAATGAAAAAAGAATGAATCAGACAAAACTAAGAATGAAGAAACATTTAAACAAATAACAAAAGACAGAATGAAAGTACAAAATAGACAAAACAAAGGGTGAATGAAGCAAATGACACAACGAAACAAAGAATATAAAACAAATAATAAAAAGAAAGAAGGAATGAACAAAAGTATCAAAGCACTAAGTACAATACAGGATTACACTATCATTGGTTTCTGAAAACATAATGTAATTTGCTAAAATGTTTCATAAAAGAACATGCATAAAAATGTTGAAATCTGCCAAGCTTTCTGCGAAGTTCTGCAGGCATAGATCATAGAGTTGCTGTCTTCAGTCTGAACTCTATTCTCCTCATAACCTTGAGCAAATCTTTGGACCTTTTACACACAATCACTGCTTTGTTTACGGCACTAAAAACGGAGAGATGGAAGGGAAATTACATCAGAATAAATGACTGTCCAATCACAGCTGTGATCAGTCAAGGGTCGGTGTGTGATTATGATATGATTATACTTGGGACATGCATAAATCTCAGCTGTGTTTATGACATATGTAGTTTTATACAGATTAAGCCTCCATCTAAGCATCATTGTTTAAGCGTTGTTATTGGACATGTCTGCTTTGGAGGCTGTCGTAAGAATGCAGTGGAATTCAGATGTGCGTGTTTGTGTGTTTGTGTGTTTGTGTGCTTGGGGCGGAGACTCCTGATCTCACTGTGATGAGTGTGAATGCTAATGAGGAAACGTATTAGTCCATTAACTTCCAGCGTTTACCGACAAATATTTAAAGCCAATCAAGCATGCTGTTACAAATGTACAATGTTTTCATATTGATATTTTGCATTTTAATAAATCAAATTTAATAATGAAATATAATAAATAAATAATAAAATGCAATACATTAAAATTCGTGATAAAATAAAATAAAGAAATGCTAATGAGAATAAAAGCTTTATATTTTATCATATTATTTTATTTTATTATTTTTCTTTGTGAGGTCTACATCACTGGAAATTTAACACACTTCTTTTAAAAATATTTGTTTATTTGTAATAGACTGTTAAATATTGAATGGCTCTAATGTACTGTGGGGGGCCTTATATATTCTGATTTTTTTTTATTTTTTTTATTATTATTATTATTGCCAGAAGGTCAAGTTCTTATTGAAGTAACAGACCGTTGTAGCTGGTTGAAGTCCTTATATTCACCCTTTGTGAGAGTCTGTAAAAATTTGTGTTAAAGAACACATTGTACTGAAACATTTTTGGCCCTGTTTTCATACAGACTTCCCAAATCACTCACACTAAATAAATTCTTGTCTACTTGTAAAACTTTCTTTTTGATTATCTCCTGGATCCCATCCTCATGTTTTACCCTGTCCTCTCTTCGGTATTGCAATTCCTGGTAGCCGCGCATTTGCTCCCCATCCTAATCTGTTCATCAGAGCTTTTGGTTAAATCATGATGCATAGTCTGGAGCTGTACAGAGGGGCCCCATTAGTCATGGTGCGGCCCTTCGACGTATCCACTTTTTATCCATCTCTTAAATCAGTGTGTGCGGCTATTGGCAGCAGGCTGGGCCGCCTCCAAGCGGCCTGATTGAAGTGGCATTGTTTGGGAGACATGGAGCGCTCAATCAATATTCAGTCTTACTAAATTACAGTTTGCATGAAAAATGAGGCTCTCCCTCTTTTAAGGGGCCGTAGACTGTGGAGATGTGCCTGGGAAGTGTTTGATCAATACTCACACCTCCGGTGTAGACAGATGACAGTGATGTTTCCAGAAGAGTACGACTTTCAAGTGTGCTGTGATGAATCTGCTACTGTTAGTAGTTTTCTACTGAATCCCCGCCCCTAACTCATAATTGGTCATAACTACTGTATATACTTAACAAAACAATACATTTTAAAAATATTAGTTTATTTGATTTATGTTAAACTTATTTAACATATTTATAGTTATTTGTTTGATTAAAATACCATTTATTACATGTTAATACCAGGCATAGCTGTAGAGGTGCAGGGTGCAATTTCTGCTCCAATCGCATCACCAATCATGTTAGAAAAAATAATGACTGTTTCAAACGGGTTTCCCGATCACTTTCCAATCTTCCATTGGTTGGAAGTAATATAGATATATTGGCCAGGCCAATTATTCAGCCGATATTTGGCCATTTTGGAAATTACCGGAAATCCCCAGAAAATCGTTATTTTTTTTAGAGGAAAAAAAAAACCAAACATTTAAAACAAAACAAACAAACAAAAAAAACATTTAGACAGATTTTAGATGAAAAAAATTTGTAAGAAAAAAAAATAGACAGAAAAATCATTATTTGTAGGACAGGCTCAGGAAGACACCTAGCGAATGATTTTTTTGTCACAGTGCAATTCAGGACTTCCGTACAGATATATAATGACTGTGTCAATGGACAATGCACATTTTTTTTTCTTTTCTTTTTTTTTTTTTTGTGATTTTGAGTAAATATCATAAAATGTGTACATCTCTGCATTATCCACTATCTATATATCCAACTATTATCCATTATCCAGGATGGCAAAAATAATTACTGTTTTCAAACGGGTTTCTCAATCACTTCCCAGTCTTTCATTGGTTGGAAGTAATATTGATATATTGGCCAGGCCAATTAATCAGTCCATATTTGGCCATTTTGGAGATTACCGGCATCCCCAGAAAAAGGTTTTTTTTTTTTTTTTTTTTTTTGAGGAAAAAAAAAATGGACAGAAAAAAACACACACAAAAAAACAAACATTTTTAGACAGAAAAATATATATTTTTAGAGAGAAAAAAATTGAGAGAGACAAAAATAATATTTAGAATTTTTTTTTTTTTAGGACTCAGGCTCAGGAAGGCACCTAAAAAAGATATTTTTCACCTAGGGAATTTTTTTTAAATATTTTTTTTTTTCACAGTGCAATTCAGGGCTTCCGTACAAAATATAGTAACTATGTCAATAGACAATGCGCATTTCTGTTTTCAATTTTTTTTTTTGTGATTTTGAGTAATTATCATAAAATGTGTACATCTCAGCATTATCCACTATTCAAATCCAACAATTATCCATTATCCAACCATCAACATCACCCTTGTATCGTAGTGGCATGTTTTGCAAGGGCAAGTACCGCTCTTTGGTGACAGAACATGTAGAAATCTAGTTTAAGAAACTATGTCTTTGTTTGTGCACCTGCATTAACATGTTGCTGTCTTTTTTGCATTGTGCTAATTTCCATGAGATGAACCTTATAAAGATGAATTGTGTCATATTAAAATCGAGTTGGTTAATCTCCTGTGAGTTTTGGCTACCTGTGCTTGTTATGGGATGTTTTTCCATTCCCCAAGCATCTACCGACACCCTGACCCGTAAACCGCTACCTTCCACTCTTCACCTTTCACCTTTAACCCAACTTGACCGCTTCAGCTTCACAGCTGGTCTGGAGGTGGATTTTTATGCCAGGACGGCTGAAGAGGGTCTCTCTTAGCCTCTATCATGGTTGGATCACATCTCCAGGCTGAGGTGGTCTCTTAACCCCACTCTATTAATCATTTCTTTCTCTTACTCACCCCCTCTGTTCATTTAGTGCTCCTTCATGGTACCAAGAGGGTCAATTAGGCCCTGCAAGAACCAACACTGACTACGAGGGTTTCCCAGCCTCCCAGAGACACAGGAGGGGCAATTAGGCTGTCTAATGCTGGGCGCTGAACGGTAGCATGCTGGATGTTTGCTTGAGATTATATGCAGACACACACACACACACACACACACACACACATATGCTCCAACAGACTTCATTTGACGCCTGCCAGCTGGACCATATAACGCGTAAACCTTAAACAATTAACCCAGTGTTTTACCATCTTTTTTACATGACTCTGTTGTTGAGGTATTTGTGTAGATATTGTTGAAGAATGAAGTTCTCCCAGGTGGGGTTGTAGCCCAGTGTAGCTTGACTGCCTTTCTCAAAGCTAAAAGGCAATTAACTCAGGTCAAGATCCCTGAATCAGGCATAATGAATGACAATCCAAAGAAACAAGGGCATAAATTAAATATTTTCCCACTTTGATATTTGAAATCTTAAATACAATCATTTTCTTAAAGACACCAGACAATTGGTTTGAAAAATGCACTTTTTTTTCCTGTGTTGACATTCTGTATTTCCAGGAAATTGGGGCAGGACAGATCAAAAGGATTTTCTTTATATATATATATGCACTGTAGGTCCATACAATGCAAGTGAATGGTGGACAAAACTTTGAAGGTCCAAAAGAAAAACAAAGGCAGTATAAAAGTAATCCATTAAGACTCCAGTGGTTAAATCTATATCTTCAGAAGCTATATGATAGGTGTGGGTGAGAAACAGATCAATAATTAAGTCCTTTTTTACTATAAATCTCCTTCTATTGTTTTGGCGATTCGCATTCTTTGTGCATATCGGGCGAGAGGAGAATTTATAATAAAAAATTACTTAAATATTGATCTGTTCTCACCCACACCTATCATATATTATATCAGCAGGTTTAGGTACTTTTAGGAGTATACAATCATGTAGATACCCTCAAAGCTTGCAGACAATAGGCACAAAAAATCTGATTTCATGGCATCTTTAACTACATTGGGCATCACAGGAACAGCATATTGCTGGTTTGAGTCCTACCTCATTAGAAGTTCATTTAAGGTGTCTTTGAGGTGAGGTTTTTCTAAGTCACATCAGCTAACCACAGGTGTACCTCAAGGTTCAGTACTAGGCCCTCTTCACTTCTCCATATACACAACATTACTTGGACTCTGAACTCTTTTTCTCACCAAACCTAACCTTAATTTTATTGACAGAACTGCAATCACATTACCACTTCTTTCTTATGAGCTGTTTTTTGTTTTGTCTTGGTGCTCAATTTATATCCTTAGTTACATGTTGAAGTAATTGTTACTTTGTAAAGTGCCGTCTGCCAAGGAAATAAATGTAATTATGTAATAAATGTTGTTAGCAGTGAATCAGAGGCTCTCCATTGTGCTAATTACAGGTGTGATAGATTGTTTTGTGAGTAAGCAAGACAGTGTGGTTAAAAGAAGGGTGCTCCAGAAAGTTTACAATACACGGGAGAGGTAGAGTACATACTGTATAAGATATAGACACACACTCATAATGTCACTTTATTTACAGTAAAAGTGCCTCGCTTATACAAGTAGCGCTTTCATAGCTGCTTTTATTCCATAAAGCACTATAGCAGTGTGTGGGTAAGAGACGAGAGACCATCATAAACATGCATTATCATCCTGATCCGCAAGGCAGGGGGGAGACTGCCATTGACATACACCCCCCTCCACACAGGCACACACGATAATGGATCGGCTCTCTATAACATGTCAAGCTCATTGTAATGTAAAAGCATTCTCTTACCTGCACTCGCTGAGGGGGAGGAACTCACTCTTTTGAAATGTAACATGACTTTAAAAGCACTGACTGTGAGGAAGATATAACTAAGTCTCCATATACTCCACGCACACTCTTTCCGTTCTGTTTTTGTTTATGGCTATTGAACAACATTGAGTTTATTTGGTAGTCTTTACACCCCAGATGTTCTGTATTAAAGTTGGTACGACAAATATCTTTATTTATTTGAAATGTCACAATAGTGTTAATTAAATTGAGAACATCAGATTTATTTATTTGGTCTTTGTTTATCTACAAATAAGTATCACCCTGAAAGGGGTTATTTTGTGATGGTGACGACTGACTGTGTTATCCTGCTTAATACGTGGCTACTTATCAAATAAATAAATAAATAAATAATGCACGGACAAGACATTTTGATTTGAGTTCAAATTATTTTTATTATGCGAGAAGAAAGAGGGAACAGAGTGAAATGAGAGACATGAAACTAGCACAGGTATGTAGAAAATGAGTTAACTGGTTGCCTGAACAATGGTCATGTATACAGTTAAGTAGTTATTATACAAAAATATTTGACCTCAGAATGCTGCAGCCAATCAGAATCAAGTATTTTAGAGAATATATTTTAAAGTTGTATGTGTATTTTTTCAAAATGTTTTGATCTTTATGCCTATATTTTGTTCAATTTTATATTTAATTGTTTTTATTTTTAAATTGTTTTAATTTTATTTTAATCTGAAAACAATTCACATTTACCATTTGCTCCAAAAAAATAAATAAAAAATAATAATAAATAATACAAAAAAAAAAAAAAAAAAAATCTTATTCCTCAATTGCACATAGAGGACAAAAATTAGACTCCATTAGACTCTAAACACATGAATTAAATGCCACTTAAGTTGCAGACTACACCAGTATTTAGGTTTAAGCTAGGACTGTCAATCAATAAAAAACAATTAATCACAATAATTTCTACTAACCAACATAATTAATCACAGTTAATTGCATATATCAATATTTAGTGAGAAAGACCACCAAATAAAGATAATTTAGTGTGAAATTATTAAAATAATTATAAATATAATATGTAATACATATCATTCAGATAATTCAAATGAATCATACTGTATACATACTGTATATTGTGGCAGCAGGCAAGGAAAGCATTTTGACAATACAAAAAGTGGCTTTAGAAGTCAAATTATTATTATTATTATTTTCATATCTTTGAACATAACAATATTATTGGCCTGATTCTGTCGGTGCTATTTATAATTGTTGGTCTATGTACTCATACATCAGATGGAGGCTTTTCTGCGTCATCAGTCATAAATGCTGTGTTTTAAGCATGCCGTGTCAAGATAAATGTAGTTTCAAACTTCAAAAAACACGTCTCGAAATCCCTGCATGATTCAGTTGCAGAGCATGTAAGCAGCATGGAGTGAGTTGTAGCTCAAATATGCACTCCTGTGTACCCTCAACTCCCACGCTCAAGTTCAAAAGTCATCGCACCGCTGGTCCGTTGTTGGATTCGGTCTCTGTCACCAGCTGCTCATGAATCTCTCAGAGCTTATTACTCACTGCCTTATCTCTGATAATCCACTCTGTTTAAAATCTTGGATCTTATACAGCCGCCAACACATATTAATGTGGATGCATGACAAATGTAGCGCATTCTGGGAGGAGCGGAAAGTGTGCACCTTGAGAGCAACACTGTGCTCCCGCTACGCTCTTCTCAAACGTGCTGTTCTGTTGTGCTCAGTCCAGCTGTAATTGAGCGTAAAAGTGCATCTGTGGAAGGCTGTGCTGCCTGTTGCTCAGGTTGGTTTGACATGGCGTGTTGCCTGTACAGCTGGAGTTGCGCTGACTGCCCCCTACTGCCACATACTCACAAAAACATCAAGGAAGTAAATGAAGCTTACGTTTTTCAGATTGTAGGAATTTATGTACGGTCGGGGGCATGATTAATTGTGTTATTTATTTATTTTTTACCTTGTGCGACCCCACGTACACATGCATGGACTTTGTAAGTTGGCTTTGCTATATGCAACATACAATTTAAATTCATTAAAAAAAAAAAATATCTCAGTTCAGGAAACTCTGGGCTGTCAGTAAAGCGTTAAACTTTCGACAAATGGAGTCATGTGACAAAACAACATGGCGCCGATCACAGCGGCGTTTGTCTTTGGGAGAAACAACTACAAAACTACATCTGGTAAGAAACCTAATTAAGTTTTTACATTAAAACCTGTTTAAGTCAAAAGATTAGAGTCTCTAGTTTGATATGGGATTTTTAAAATTTGAGACATTTATTGTGAAACGCCACGCTGCTAAACACAATGTACACTAATGTGTACTTCAGCACATCTTTTCCTTAGAAATCCTTTAAATACTGTGCATTATCACATTGAGAATCAATGGGTTCATCCAAAAGCTGAAAAATTTTGCTTTCAGAGGCTTTATATGGAGTTAGGATGAAAATAAGGTGCATTTTGAACTGTTCTGAGACCAGTGCAGACAGACAGCACACTGGAGGTTACTGTAAGTCATTCACTAAATAGGGAACAAGGGAGCATCCTATAGCTCTCTATGCAGCTAAGTGCATTCACTTCTAAAATCCGACCAAAAGTTCAGTTTCAGGCAGCAGATGATGTTTGGATCACTCAACATGTTTGGCAGACATGGGACAATGATAATCAGTGCATAGATTCAGAATTTATAATGTATCATTTTATTTTAACATGGTTGGCAGTGATTGGATGATGCTAGTCATTACTTTGATTCAGAATTATATATATTAATTTATGATGTAATGTCTGTAATGCCTGAAAAACATACCTAACACTCCTGAAAACATAAACAGTTTATATATATATATATATATATATATATATATATATATATATATATATATATATATATATAAAAAATAAAAAAAACTTTCTATAGTTTGGTATTATTAAAAATTTCACCATTTAGTCCCGCTGTCCACATACGTTGCCATAAAAGTTTTTTTTTTTTTCTTTCATTTTTATTAGGTGCTACTAGTTACAAATCAAAAAGGAAAATGGAATATGCACACAGCAGTCACACTCGGGTCTCAGGATGTTAAGCATTATTTTTTATTTAATAATCACACTAAATTAACGTGTTAAATCGGCAGCACTTGTTTAAACCTGAGTGCAATGACATGAGAGCTACATAGTGTACAAAAGAGACAGACAGAGAAACACGTTAATAATGTTAAATGATCAGAGTAGGATGTGCTTTTCAGTTTTGGAGTGGTTGCTGTGTGTGTGTTTGTGAGAGTGTTATATGCATTTATTGGCACAAGTTGATTGAGTCTTCTGTGAGATCTGGGCGAGGCCTCTACCTCTCCCATCGATTCTCCACTATCCCATCAGCCACTGCTGAGAATATCAGACCGTCAAACATTAAGTAAACCAAGAGAGATTGCTGCACTAGTAATGCAAAATCCATGCTGTTTTCATTGTGCTAATTGATCCGACACTATTGCATATAGCGTCTGCTTATCTGTTGATTCTTCTGCCTTCTCTTCCTCCTGCGTTAGCTTTCCTCAGCTCTACTCCATCAAACGTGCCTCTCAACTGGGAGAAATTAGCTAATGAAGTAATTACTGTGGGACCAAAGCCAATAGAGAGCTATTGTTTTAGGAGAATGGATATTTCTCCAGTCTGTCGACAGTCTGGCTTGTTTTACCTTCAAACCTATTAAAGCTCCTGAGAAATTATTCAGTTATTCATCACAAGCCAAATTGATTATACAAAATGTATGGATGAAATATTGTTTGTTTGATTTTTAACTAAACAAATATGTTATTTATGCAGTATTTTTGATGAATGTGTGTGTACAAACACAATTTATCTAGGGAATTTGTACAGACAAAATGGAATTAATTACTTGAAAAAATACACATCATACATTTTTATTATTATTATTATTATTATTATAATCCCCTGAGATCCATTTTTTATGTTAGTTTAGTTTTTCTTTTGAGCAACAATTACATTTTTCATGACCATTTTCCACACTCCCTCTTACACTTAGAATTGAACTGGCCATTTCTTTTTTTGCTGGAAAATAAGACTAAAATACTTACTGATATATTTGTGCTGCTTGTTTCTGTTTGTCTGATTATCTCAACATGCCTGACAAAGCAATATTGACTCAACAAATGGCGTGAGGCAGGGTGAGGCAGGGTGTGGCAGGGTGAGCACGAGACAGACACAGTGGGTGTGGCGTCAAGCCTTGGAGAGGCATTTATTGGAAATAATAAAAAAAATAACGGGGGTAGTGTCCATGGAATGGCCCAGGCATGAGCTGGGTCCATCAGCCGCACACGCTCCCCTCCAGGGTCCACGGTGCGAGGGGCGGCGGCGTCCTTGGTGGCCTGTCTTCCCAGGCCCATGGCAGGTGAGAGGGGAAGGTGGCCCGGCCTCTAGCCCGTTGGCCACGACGTGTGCAGTTCTCCCCCAGCAACTCATCTAATCGGCCCGGGGGGTCCGAGGAGCAGGTCCGGCGGCGCATCAACTCGTTCGATCCCTCCCAGCTCTGGTCCTGGGCGTGCGAGGATGCCAGTGTGTGCACACATAGAGATTGAGGTGCGCTCTGTGTTTTAAAGACAGTGGTGATGAAGCATTATTCACATCAGGTGTGCTTCATCCACCGCTGTCAGAACAAGGCTTATTAATTATGCACCTCTTCTCGCTCTCCTGCCCAACTCCCATTGTGAGCCTGGCTGAAGTGTGGCCCTAAGAGGCGGGGCGACGATGACGAGCCAGAGGGGCGGATCATTCCACCACAGGGGCTATCTGTTTGTCAACCAACGGAAGATGGAAGCAGTATTCGGGAAAGCTGTTTGAAACAATTATTTTATATTTATTGATTCTAGTGCCACAGGAATTACACACTTCAGTTTAAGACTTCCATGCAAATGCCTTTTTCACATGTGAAATGAGTTGTATATGAGGACAAAATGGTATTTAACTGATTTATCCTTCCATAGCAGCTTATTTGCAATGTTACGATCCTTCAAATGGAAATAAAGTGCAGCTTCTGCTAACTTTCCCACATATGATTGTTAGTTCTTCTGGTGTTTCAGAATAATACTGTCTATCCTGCTTATATTACCTCATAATACTTGACAACCAGTTGGTGTCATTGACATGTAAACCACTAGTTTTATCAAATTAAAGTGCAAAACTAATGTTTTCAACTGTTTTCATGAACCACCCGTCACCATTTGTCGGACAAACAGACTGCTAATAGGGCATGAATTGTTTTATATTGCTGTAGTAGAAGGAGGTGTTTATATGTACTGAGATGTTCTTCAACCTCTACTTGAGTGACTCTATAAAAGAGAAACAATCCTGAAAAACAGTCACGGTCTCATGACTGCCGCACCACGGGACCAAATGGTGACCATAAACATGTCAGCGGCAATAACAAACATATACACACACACACACACACACACACACACACACACACATAGGGTGTTTCTCACGAAACTGCTCAAGAAAATGTCCTGGTCCTATTTTTTTTTTTTTTTACAAAAGAATCAAATAAGAAATCATATTGTGCATATAGAAAACAAAGCCTATTTTTAGCACCATTTAGATTTGAGATAATGTTCATGATGGATACACACATTTTACTCCTCAATTCTCATTACTGCAACATGAAACTATTTATACATCATAGTAGTATAAATTGGGGGGGGGGGGAGGAATTGCAATTTACCTTATTTTGTCATCAGATCACTGTTTAACTTACGAATGCTTTAAAAATGTACAAAGAGGTACAAAAGCTTTTTCACTAACAATAAATCATTTCTGTTGAACATTGGATCTGTTGAACACAAAATTTTAAAGAGAGCCACAGTGAAAGATACAGTACATACAAGATAAAAAAAAGATTAAAAAAATGACTAAATATGATAACATGATTATTGATATGAAAAAAGGTTATTTTTTACTTATAAAATATTTTTGCACTTCTGTTCACAGAGTTTTTACAAAGCGTAAGGTTAAATTTAATAATTAATTTTCAATAAACCATCGATTGTTCATATCAGCATTTTCATGTTTTTAATTTGGTCAATAATTGGCCGATAAATATCGGCAGCCAATACATCAGTGCATCCCTAGTGTGTGTGTGTGTGTGTGTGTGTGTGTGTGTGTATATATATATATATATATATATATATATATATATATATATATATATATATATATATATATATACACACACACTCACCGACCACTTTATTAGGTACACCTATACACCTACTTATTCATGGCAATCATTCAGCCAAGAACTGACAAGGCCACATGTCAAGGTCTGGGTAGATTAGATGGTAAGAGGACAATCAGTTCTTGTAGTCAACATGTTGAATGTAGGAGAAATGGGCAGGATTAAAGACTTGAGCGACTTTGACAAGGCCAAATTGTTATGGCCAGATGACTGGCTCAGAGCATCTTTGAAACGGCAAAGCTTGTGGGGTGCTCCTGGTCAGCAGTGGTGAGTACCTACCGACAGTGGTCCGAGGAGGGACAAACCACAAACCGGCGACAGGGTGTTGGGTGCCCAAGGCTCATCGATGCAGGAGGGCAACGAAAGCTATCCCGTCTGGTCTGAACCAACAGAAGGTCTACTGTGGCACAAGTCACAGAAAATTTTAATGATGGTTACGGGAGGAATGTGTCACAACACAGAGTACATTGCACGCTGCTGTGTATGGGGCTGCGTAGCCGCAGACCGGTCAGAGTGTGGACGTGGTATGTACTGTTTACCTGGGGAAGTGATGGCACCAGGATGCACTGAAGACGACAAGCCATTGGAGGGAGTGTGATGCTCTGGGCAATGTTCTGCTGGGAAACCCTGGGTCCGGCCACTCATGTGGATGTCAAGTTGACACGTGCCACCTACCTAAACATCGTTGCAGACTAGGTACACCCCTTCATGGTAATGGTATTCCCTGATGGCAGTGGCCTCTTTCAGCAGGATAATTTGCCCTGCCACATTGCACACATTGTTCGGGAATGGTTTGAGGAACATGATGAAGAGTTCAAGATGTTGCCCTGGCCTCCAAATTCCCCAGATCTCAATCCGATTGAGAATCTATTGGATGTGCTGGACCAACCTGGCTCGGCACTGTTATGGCAGCATGGGGAGGACGAACAGCATACTAGCATTCATATATATATATATATTATTAATTTCCTTGACATATTTCGTGAGAATCTAACCATAAATGCCACACATGTCCCTTGAATTGTGCAAATTTACAATGGTATAATGAAAATTATAAATGAAATAATGGTGCATAAACATCCCAAAATGTTTTGCTCAAGCCGCACATACACATCTTGTAGGCCGGTTCTGAGCGTTAGGTTATGGAGGATACAGAAGACTGCCGCGATCTGGTAAACTTGAATGGGACTTGCATGAGCAATTATAGCTCAATATTACTTGCAAAAAAATTTGTGAAAAAGGTACAATCCATAATGAGCCTAATTTTCATAGAATACCCATGACACAGTGCTATTTTAGCACAAGGTGCTAAACTGGATAGTAAAGAAGATGCCGGTTTTGGCACTTAAATACTGCTCGTGAAAGCAGTGCAACTGTTCGGCCTTAAATGTGTTATTTACACCAATGCTTGCTTACTTCAACAAATAAAACTAAACAACAAAATACCATTTAGATTGTCTCTGGAGTAGCCACACTCATGAAGAATGCAGAAATTATTTTTATTCTACTAAAATGTAATGATCATTAAAGACATTTGTTGCTGGTTTGGGTATTGCCCATTTTAATCTATCCTACATCTTCATCAATAAAACCTTTCCAAAGTGTTTCAGCTCCGCTCAGATGAATGTGATAAAAGAGAGAGATAGAGTTATGTTTGTAAATGAATCCATAAAACTGTTATTGTGTATAATAACTTATTAAAACATCTGTGTAGAAGGTACCATTAAGCGCAGACGTAGGGAATAAACGACTCCGTGATCTCTTTCTGTCTGGTTTCCTCTCCCCGCCTTTTGTTTTGATATCTGCTTCAGGAAACTGGTTGTTTTCAAGAAAGGTAAATGGATGCAAGAATTTACTCATGGATATAAATCTCCCCGAGACTGTCATAACTGACAATAAACCGCTGGTGTGATATGATAGTATAATAACTGTCCTGTGTAATGTGGGTGAAATTGAGTTATGCTTTAAAAGCATAGCCAACAGCATGGACACAAGTTTGAATTGTACCTAAATTTATCAATTTATAATTACTCAAAAATTGTAACAAATGCATTTTAAATTTACTTAAATTTATGGGGGAAATTTTTGGCATATTTAGTGTTTTGTTTGTTCTTCTTGAGCAGACAAAACTGGTATGTTTTTAACGTATATTTATATATATATATATATATATATATATATATATATATATATATATATATATATATATATATATATATATTTTTTTATTCTATGTCATGTGCCATCACCTTAGAAATGCAGAGCGAAAATCGATTTTGACTGTTCTGTTTTGATTTAGATAGACATGTTAATGTAATGTAAATCATTGCATTTATTCCTTCATTGTAGAAAGATAAAGACATTTTTGTTTGTATTTTTATTTTGCGGCTGCAACCACTGTTTGTATTAATAAATAAACCAGAGAGATAATATATACTTCATATGTCTAATGCAAAATCCATTTCCATTTCAAATATTTATTCAGCTTTCTCCTGTGTTTATATAATCCTGGTATTAAAAGGAAGATTCAATTTTAAGTTTGCGTATAGAATGCAAACCAAATATTACCTTTTTTTCTTTCTCCAGCGGCTTGCTGAAAGAGGCATTGTTATTCGTTTATAATATTATTTTTATTCTTCAGTCGCCCCCCTAGCTTCTGAAAGAAACTGTAGTAATTTTTTCTATTGCCCGATGCATTAATGAAATGATGAAAGTGCAGGAATCAAACACAGTTTTCTGACTTTGGAACATTGTTTCCTTTCTTTCCTCAGGTGGAGGGTTTGAAACTAAAATTCATGGCTGGCCCTTGAGGTTTATATTTTGAGAGAGGGATCTAACATGTAAGAGCAGAGGTCTTCAAGCTTTTTCAGGCCAATGACCCATTGGTAGGTTGAGAGAAGGAGCAGGGACCCCCTGATACATGTTGTGTAAAACTGAGTGTTGTGTTTTATGTCTACAATTACATGTGTTTGGTACCATATTAATGTATGTTCATACTTTATTATGTTTACATTGCAAAGCCATTTAAATTATGTACATCAGGGGTCTACAACCTTTTTGGTATGAAGTGCCAATTTTAATTTTCCTTGAATTTTCACTGTGCCATAACCACTCTATAAAAGAATTTCTTTCTTCTGCTGAACACAGTCAAATATTTTTAGAAGAATATTTCAGCTCTCTAGGTCCATACAATGCAATTGAATGGTGACCAGAACTTTGACGCTCCAAAAGCACATAAATGCAGCATAAAAGTAATCCACTTCAGTGGTTAAATCCATGTCTTCAGAAGTGATATGATAGGTGTGGGTGAGAAACAGATCAATATTTAAGTCCTTTTTTACTATAAATCTCCACTTTCACTTTCACATTCTTCTTCTTTTGTTTTTGGTGATTTGCCTTTTTGGTGCATATTGCCACCTACTGGGCAGGGGGAAGAATTTATAGTTAAAAAGGACTTTAATTTGGATTTGTTTCTCATCACAACTATCATATCACTTCTGAACACTTTAACAATGTTTGCTGTTCCATTCAGTTCATAACTAAATAAAACAGGATGCACAAATTTCAGGAAGGATTACTGCAAGAGGAAGATTTAGCATGCAAGTGCGAGGGATCTAATCATGTTGAGGGATTTGTTCCTACAGTACTTGAAATGCATACTCCTTTCTCTCGCTATGACTCACGTGCGAGGGATTATTTTGTGCCAATGGTGGATTAAAAAATAATTTGCGGACCCAAGTGGTCAATGGACCCCCGGTTGAAGACCCTTTTGTTAGAGTGCTAGATACAGCTGATATTAGATGTTCTATGGGTTCTTGTTCATGATAAGTCTGATTTGTTTTTTTGTTTTGTTTTGTTTTTTTACCTGTTTTCCATGACCCTAGCAGAACAACAAATTTTGAGGTCACGACCCAGCGGTTGAGAACCACTGATCTACACTGTCTCTACTGAATTTAGGGTTTAAAAAATAAATGTTTTTTCACTTCGGTTTATTATGAGCAGAACATATATATATATATTATTTATTTATATTATTATTTTTTTTCAAGCTTAAGCTTCCTGCATGGCTTCCTTTCCAAATGGTAACCGGTTTGAGCGAAATTAAAGAATGGTTAATAATGTTCTTTATAAAATGACAGTACACTGTGCTATGGTTGGTGATATACCAGTTGTAGTATTGCCAGAACTCACAAGAGAAACAAGTCCAAAATAAGTGACTTGCCTAACCAAATCATGCAAAAATAAGCGATCACATTTTTTCCTGTGTGGGGTAATTATCAGCATACAAATCATAACAAGCATACATTTACAGTAGCCTAAATTAAATAATGTCTTTTTAATAAATGTATTCTTAATATTAAAAATACCTCCATATCAGGTCCAGAGCTCACCAAAAAACATGTGATCTTTACACAACAAACATTTAATTTAATCAATTCCTGAAATAATGTAATCTTTCTCTCTCTCTCTCTCTCTCTCTCTGAGAGTCTCCATAGCTTTATTTTATTGCTATCCTCAGCACACTTTATCCCACGCAAAACCAGCCATGTTGCTCACCTTCTTTTTTTTCTTTACCCTGTTTTCTATGTATGTTGTTTTTAATGCACCACTGGACGCCTGACCAGCACGTTTATATTTAGGGCCGCGTTGCGCCCAGTGCCCTGCAATATGCTAGGGCTTTACCAAACATCCCCACTCCTCTCTTCGCATTAGAATATGAAAGTGTGTGTGGTTCTGCAGTTGTCCGCAGACATACTCTCATGCATAAGACATGAGCGCCGCAGTCAATGTGATTGGCGGGGCGCGGCGTGTTTAGGGAGAGAGGATATCCCTGGACTTAGACACATACACATGCTATAATGAGGAGGATTTGATTCTTCAAACATCATATGCACTGGGGAGGAAGTGCACTTTAGTGTGTGTGTGTGTGAGCGCTGTCCTGCCTGTTAACGTGTGTTGAGGAGAAAAGTATCTCTCATGTATGCCGCATGAGGGATATGAGGAATTGTCAGGGTTTTATGTAGAAAGGGCTTTTATAAAAGAGTTGCTGGTACTTGTCGATTTTTGAGAGCTTTCTGATAGATTTTTGAGCTGTAATCTTTTTTTATGATTGTATGTGTGTAAGAATGTGTACTTTTGTGTGTGTATCCCAAGGAGTTAGCTAAATCTGACATAAAAAACTTCTGATAGGAACGTACTCAAAGGGGGAAAATATAACACTTATATAGTATATATAAAATAAAATATTAATTTAAAATTTAATTTTAAATTCTAAATTGTTTTCTTTTAGGGGTAGATTTAGGGTTTGGATAAGTTACTTCATAGTACTTATAATAAGCATAATTAATATATAATTATCAATTAATTATTTTCGGATGTTGCATAAAAAAATGCTGGATGGAAACAACAAGATGCATAAAAAATGGCATCTGCCGCTGAGCACTAGCAAAATTGAGGTTTGTCAGAGCGTTTTGTCAGCACGCTCTAAAAATGCATAATTCATTACATTTAATAAAAGAGTCACGGTGGCTTCAAATTCTATTTTTGTATTTCTATTTTGCAACAATTTCATCAGAAGTGTTATTTTTGTTGTTGTTTTTATTTGTGCGATTTTATGATTTTGCACATAAATGAAATGCATAACTTGGATGGTAACATGACTTAAGATATGTCCTTCTTTAGATCACTAAGTATGGGTACACTAATTGTGTGTGTGGGTCAGGTTTTTCATACATTGCATACCAAATGTCCTCACAATGAGAGTAATATATGAATTCACCAACATTATGGGGACAAGCCAACGGTCCCATTTTAGTAAGCTAGGCAAAATGCACCTTTCCGACTACCTTTACAAAATAATTCTGTGGTGGTACCATGGTTCAATGATTCTATCAAATGGTAATACCATGGAACTTGTTGATGTAGGAATTGTTTGATTAGTATATCCAAACACCATGGTTTTACCATCATGGAGATGTCCTAAAAAGCGTGGCATTTTTCCATGGTGTAATTTTATGGTAATACCATGGTACTACTTTCTACTATGGGTAAAAGAGAGAGAGAAGAATGGGAGGAGGGTTAGCAGATGACAGAGGAGAAAGAGTTGGAAAGTAATTCAGGAACAGCTGCAGGAAAAGAGAAAACCCTTCCGCCTCTAAAAACTCTTTGCAAACACTCTCGCCTTCAATGTTGTGCGCCACAGTGGGATGCTGAGTTTGATCAGGCGATGGCGTACACACACTCTGGCGTGTTTGAGTGTCTCAAGCACTCTCTTCCGCACTTCATAACACTCTTTCCAAACTGCACATTTGCTCTGTGGGGTTCACTGCAGTACTGGTAACCTATAGACTCGGCCTCCCGCAAACATCAATTATTTACTGCTGGGAAGAGGCTGCAGTGTGCTAGTCAATGTCAGCGCTTGAGTGAGAGAGATGGAGAGAGAGAAATATAGGAAGAGGAAGATAGAAATGATGTGAGCTCAAGCAATTTTGTTCTGCTTCAATTACCGGTCTAAATGGACTTGACCTCTTTGTTCTTCTCTCATTCTTTGCAACCTGGGAAGTTCTGGTCCTGTACCAACTTTCTTTCCCTTTACTTTTTTTTTTTCCTACACTGTTGTATAAGTAGCACAGAAGAGTTGAATCAATTCACCATAAGTCAAGGTATGGCTAGTTTAGAGACTGTCATCCAATCTTAAAATATTAAATGACAAGTGACATCATCAAATGAAGTCCTGCACATTTTGTATTTCTTCCGGACCATTGCAATAGGTACACAGTAATGGCCAGTTCTCTATAACCTAATAACTCTTTAACCTCTAAACCCAAATAGCTATAACCTAAAATGTCTTTATTCAAGACACATTAACCCATTCTGTTTGAAAACTAATTCACTTTCACACCAAGCCAAGATGCCCAAGTGAAATGCAAGCACAGTTAGAATGGCACTAGAGAGAAAGACAAAAGTGTGGTCTTTTTCATAAACTTATGAGAAGAGGGAGAAAGAGTAATATAAAAGAAAGCAAGGAAAGAGATAGAGGTTGTTTTGCATGTCGGACTAAATAGCTGAAATGCGTATGAGTGTGTGTGTGTTTGGGGGGGTGGGGGGTGCTCATTGGAGAAGGGCTTTGAACAAGGGATGAACAACAGAGGACAGAATAAAACACTAACACTCGTTGTTCTGAATCACAAGAGAGAGGCAAGGCGTGAAAGACAAAGCTACCTGAGGGATGTTTTCTTGTTCATTCACCCCTCTGTCTCTTTCTTCTCACTCATATTCTCTCCCTCTGTCTAACTTTGCTTTTTAGTGAGGTCACCTGAACAGCTGAGTGATACACCAAACAGAAAGATGGAAAATGCTAGATTAAACCATGACAGTGTTAGACAATTTTAGAGTGACCTTATACTGTATACAATCCATTAGAGAATCTGATCAATGCATCATTGTGAACATAGTGTGGTGGGAGGATGGGGTGTTGACAAAGTGTTGAGAGTGAAAATATTACCCTGGGGGGAGCTTTTATCAAAAAAGAGGTGCATAAAAGGAGGAGAATGTGGGGGGGCATTATGTTTTGGCATTTTTTGCCTTTAGTAGATAGATATGTAAAGAGGGAGACAAGAATTGTCAGGGAAGAAGGTGTGGAATGGGATTGGGAAAGGAGCTCAAGTCAGGACTCGGACTCAGGCTGCCTTATGTCGAAGCACTGCCCACAAGGCTTTGGCTCCGGAAGTGTGAAGATGCTTTGTATTGCTTGATCGGTGTAGAGGTAGTGTGGAGGTAAATGTCATTGCATCAGGGTAGCAGGCAAGTGGTGGATAAGGAACAAAGGGCAGAAACATGCTTTAGTTTAGAGTAGAGAACAAGCTCACCTTGTTGCTTCTCCTAATGATAGTTAATAAATATGAATATCAACATCATCTGAATATCAATATTGTCTTGGGATACTAGGGAAATGACTGCCCTGACACGTGTCCAAAAATTTAGGGCCCTGTGAAATCTGACCGCTGCAGGACTTGTGTGCGAAAGCCTCTTTAAATTAAATGAACGCTTTTTGTGAGGTCTGTGAGAAGACAAGCTGTCAAGAATACATTTTGAATGAAACATCTATAATAGCTCACCAACCCAAGTAAAGTGTGTACCTTGTCAGACGTCAGGGGAGTGTCTTGACTGCATCATCATTGTCTTTGTGGGACTTTTTCGGCCCTTTCCCCTTTTGGAAACCCAGAGGCATTCAGCCTTAGGGAACCCTGCCCTTCGGACAGATCGAGACATCCAGCACTCTTGATATGCAGTAGGTTGTCTAACTGATGATGGGGGCGTAGGATGTCCGTTATCATTTGGAAGACGGCCAGTCTTCCCTGCAAGCAAATCTGTAGGACCTGCTTCTACCAACAGCTAAAATATAGACAGACCAGACCTTGCAAAAACAGCCCATTAACTTGTCCACCCAGGGAATGGGATATATGTCAAATTTTGAGACCTAGATCAAATTGTAGAATACATTGCTTAACCATTGCAGGTGCTGTCCGGCTTCTGGTCCATCACTAAAGGGCTGCTTCCTGACGATGACCCTAGGGAGGAGAGGGATCTATCTTGGCTGTACTACCTTGGCACCAGAGATTCTTTTGCAAAGACATCCATATAATAGCTCTTTCAGTTTCTGTTTCTTTGATGCAGAAGGCTGTTTTCCCAGGAGTACCTGAGCCAGGCTCTCAGCTGCAACTGTGAATAAAGGTTTTCTCTCAATAACTTGGGCTTGCCCCAGGATGGAGAGTCTTTGCCCTCTTTCAGCTATCTTTTGCAATCTCTCCTCCTTGTTCCAAGACAATTGTTTCTTTGTGGCTTCTTCAAAAGCCCTTAGTTCTTGTGCTAGTTGAGGACAGGCCAATTTCGTCCCAATTCGATGGATACAGGACCTACACTGGAACTCCAACCACAAGGTCTCCACTAGCCAGTACCGCTCAAGATTGCTCATCCAGGAACAGACAGTATGTTCACTCTCAATATTTGGATATGCTTCATCAGCCATAGTGCTATATGTGAAGATACAACTGGGATCCCTGAGTCTGGACCGAGTAGTAGGGATCAATTCAGATTAAATGCATAAAATTGTTTACCCCAATGGGCAAAAGAACCGGTCACTCAGATGAAAGAATGAATCTTCAACAAATAAAAAATAACATCCAGATGCTCTTTTTCCAAAAAATCCTGTTAGCCTGCCATATTTTTAAGCCTGAAAGTTTGTAGACGACACTTGCATTGTGGCCAACAGTATCTGAGTTAGTTCTGGATGTTCACTGCAGAATAAAGAAGGTCATCTGGGTATTGCATGCATGCAAAAAAAATTGCATGCCATGCACAGTGTTCATCCTGTGTACTGAATTGCTTTGAAAGTTGTTTGAGTAGTTTGTTAGTGTGTGTTTTCAAACACAGCCTTTGTCTTTATCCTCGGCTGTGGTCTGTTGGTTACGAGGCAGACTTAAAGGTGAGCCTCTCACGTTTACCTTCCTGTTACATCATTCTGCCAGGCATGTCATTGAGGAGATGTGAAATCAATCACTCCTCTTCTGCTCTTAATTTAGACCCCCAGGTCAGGCCAACTCTGTCCAGCCCAGAGCTCTGATCTCCCCTGGCCCCCACCAAGCCTCTCTATTCTCCTCCAGCTCAATTGCTAATGCTCCTAGAAGCCTGAATCAGACCTGGGTCTTGCCTCAGCTTCTGCCCCAGTTGCCCCTCCCTTGCCTGGGTTAACCCCATTGAGGATGGGACCCACAAGAAGATTAATGGAGCATGCTATCAAGGAAAAAAAATGTTTGTTTCTGTGTTTGTGTGTGAGTGGGTGAGGTGGTGTATGTACAGACTGCTCCCTAATTCAGGGATTTGGAATGGATAAAGTGCAAAGCAATTAGAGATATGGGTTTTTACAGTTGTTTCCCCCGCCCCTGTTCAGCTTTTATTTTAGTATGGTGTTGGTGTATTATTTATAGGGGTGCAGTCTTTTTTATCGTGGTTTTGTGGTCACAGTTTTGGTGCTATTCAGTGCTCCTGGGTATTGTTTCCATAAATGGCTTAGCTGTTGCATTTCCTATGCCACACGTTTTGAGCAATGTTTGCAAATGTTAATTGTTTTATTTATTTATTTTTGCACATTGCTGTTGTTGTTGATAATTGTGAGGTGTTCCTTAACAGCATACTTAAACAATATTTGGGGGAGGGGTTCTCTATTTGACTCACCATTTTGAACTGTTTCACACCAATATGTTCACATCGTGATGTCATTAACAGATTAACATACTAACTCTAACAGTCGATTGGAAAGCTTCTCTCCAGTAGAAATGAGACACACAGGAGACACAGACGCATTGGTGGTGATTGTATTTATTTATGAATTTATTTAGCTTGTTTAGCTGTGTGTGTTGTGTTAGTGTGTGTGTACATATGCAAGTGTATATACACTGATCAGCCACAACATTAAAACCACCTGCCTAATATTGTGTAGGTCCCCCTCGTGCTGCCAAAACAGCGTCATCCCACATCTTAGAATAGCATTCTGAGATGATATTCTTCTCACCACAATTGTACAGAGCGGTTATCTGAGTTACCGTAGACTTTGTCAGTTCGAACCAGTCTGGCCATTCTCTGTTGACCTCTCTCATAAACAAGGCATTTCCGTCCACAGAACTGCTGCTCACTGGATGTTTTTTGTTTTTGGCACCATTCTGAGTAAATTCTAGAGACTGTTGTGTGTGAAAATACGTGGAGATAAGCAGTTACAGAAATACTCAAACCAGCCCCTCTGGCACCAACAATCATGCCACGGTCCAAATCACTGAGATCACATTTATTCCCCATTCTGATGGTTGATGTGAACATTAACTGAAGCTCCTGACCCCCAGACCCATATCTGCATGATTTTATGCATTGCAATGCTGCCACACTATTGGTTGATTAGATAATTGCATGGATGATTGTTGGTGTCAGATGGGCTGGTTTGAGTATTTCTGTAACTGCTGATCTGCTGGGATTTTCACGCACAACAGTCTCTAGAATTTACTCCGAATGGTGCCAAAAACAAAAAAACATCCAGTGAGCGGCAGTTCTGCGGACGGAAATGTCTTGTTGATGAGAGAGGTCAACAGAGAATGACCAGACTTGTTCGAACTGACAAAGTCTACGGTAACTCAGATAACCGCTCTGTGCAACTGTAGTGAGAAGAATAGCATCTCAGAATGCTATTCTGAGATGCGTGTTGGCGCTGTTTTGGTGGCATGAGGGGGACCTACACAATATTAGGCAGGTGGTTTTAATGTTGTGGCTGATTGGTGTATACACCTCATTGTCTTGAGTTCCCTCCTCTTAGCTAATATCATGCAGTGTGTCAGTAAATACCAGCAGTGTCTCTTCCCCTGTATTGCTACTACACTGACGCAAATGACCTTTACTTAGCAGGTAATTGTTCAGTCCCGTGCCAATGTGTGGTTGTTATCTTTCTCTCTCTCTCTCTCTCTCTCTCTCTGTCTCTGTCTGAAGAGTGCTGGGTCAGCACAAGGGTTCTCCTGCACTAAGCTGCAAGGTCCTCTCTTCATTCTCAAGGTGTCCCTTTTGCGGGGCTTTTTTCAGTCTTTTTTTCTAGATTGGCTGGATACACCTTCCGAATAGAAGACTAAGTGTTAATTCACTGTGTGATAAAGATCCTTTTACCTGCTCTTTGAGGGTTCGTCTCAGAGATAGGACGGACACAAACCAGAGGTAGATTGGACTCAGAATGGGCCCCGGCTAAGACTCGGCATAAAATTACGTAAAAAAGAAAAAAACAGAGAAAATAGTAAAAATAATCAATTTAATTGCTTTTCATGCATTTGAGATGGAGGCAAAGTGGCTATACAGGAATAAATGGAAGATAGGATTTTTTTTTCATCTGAAAAAGAATGTGTGTGTGTATAGAGGGAAAATAGAAGACTATTGAAAGTGCTCTGTTAGGACAGAATGTTATCTGGCCTCACTTTAGACTGACAGGAATAGCTGTCAAAGCTGTCATTACCTTTGAACCCATAACTACACATAGCTTAAAGAATATATCTCAGTATTTTTCAGCCTTTTGATAATATTCAGTATATATACTGTATATATACAGTATATTGAAATGCATCCATTCTCTCTGAAATGGCTTAAAAGGATGATTTTTTTTTTCCGATGGTTTGGTGGTTCATTTGAACCAAACAGCAACTGTTGCCAAATAGATTCAAAATGTTTAATGTATGTAAATGCAGTACAAACCAAGTTAAAAAGAATCAAGGTATGTTCAGCCTTTTTTGTTCATAAAGCTCTTGTGCCATCCACTGAAAAAAAAAAAAAAAGAAAAAAAAAAAGGAAATCAATTAATGGTGTGGAAGAATTAAGAATAGGGATGTTTGTGTCAAAGGAAAGGACATATTTGCATAACTTATTACTTTTCTGTAATATGTACACAATGTTCACAGTTTACCTAGAATTCCCCCCTCCACCACTTGCAAATCCTTTTATAGCAGCATGTGCTTTATTTCTATTTCCTCTCAATGTTCGTACAATACTTATGCAAATGACAAACATACTCTATTGTGCAGCCCGCCTCATGCGGTGTGTTTCCTCTGCCTATAGAATCTATTCAATTTCATCAGATCATGATTATGAAAACAGAGTCCTAAATTATTCTGTTGATTCTTTGTTTCACTTTGTCAGTTTATTTATCACAATTGCAGAGCAAAATCATAAGGTTGATGGTAAGAAAGTACCACATTTCATTTTGCAAAGCAGGTGCATAATGTTGCAGTCTTTATTTGAAAGGTACATAGGTCTTTGACAAATATTATCCAAAGTGTGAGACTACTTTTGAAAATACTTCTATTAAGCATTTTTATTATTTAAGTTATGTTTTAAAATCTAGTTTGTGCAAAACCTGATGATCCATGTTATCCCAGCAGGATTTTTTTGGAATATTCCAAAGAGCATCTTAGGTGCTTCAGTGGAAGCAAGGACTGGAGTTAATGTCACAAATGAGCTGATTTGATTAGGGACCTAGAAATGTGTAATACAAAGTGTAGAACTGATTCAGTATTTATTAAACATTTCTTAAAGAAAACTAGATATTTATTTTTCATTTAATGCCAACCATTTCTTTGTTTAAAATTGTTCAAAATCTTCAAAACTGTTAAAAATGTTCATGTTTACATTTAGATTTGAATCCCGGATTTTGTGGACCCCACTGTTTATAACTAATTATATAACAAATATAACTGTTTTTATAGTTCTGCGGGGTTGTGCTTGCATTCACCGTTTGCTACATTCTGTGAAGTGCATAGATTGTCAGTTTCCTTAATTTCCCATGTCTAAATTGATTGCACATAATATTAAGGCAGTTTTTCATGTTTCACGGTTATTACGATTTTCATATTTACGGTTCTTTTGACAAACCAAGCAGGCCGGTATCTGATAGCCCCAGTCCTGCAGTCGCGTGATATTTTGACGTATATTTTGGGTCTTAAACGGCGCCTCTCTATCCCGCGCACACCTTGTGCTCTTTCATTTTGACAAGGACCCAGTCTAACATTCGCCGTTCATCTCTCTACTTGAGCACCTGACCCCCTTGCCAACTCAAGCGTGGCGTCGTCATTGTGTGCGCATGTGTACGCTTTAGCATTTAAAGAAGTGCTTTAGCAACCTTTGTTGTGGACACAAATGATGCAACATTTGAGTGTGTAGATGCTTACGCAGGTGCTTTCCTTTGAGCAACTGCTTAATTCGCAACATCTGCACTTTTCAGCTCCTTAACATGCACCTGCACAAAACCGCAATCTGTTATTATTTATTCTTTTTTTTTTTTTTTTGTACCAACCAAAATATTTTCAGAAACCAGCCACAGGATTAATGACTAAATGATGAAAGTTCTAAAAGCATTGTTTGTTTTAGCATTTATCTGTGGTTTCATTTGTTTGATGTTTGTTTAATGCATTTTCGTTGTTGTGTTTGCATCATTATAGGAGGTGAAGCAAAATTTGAGATTGTTTATGTTAATGTACGCCAACCTGTTTTGTTCGTATTTATATTGACTCAATTAGTAATGATGAACATGCTTGCATTCCTTCATATCTTTCTCTTTATTACTTGTGCTCTCTTGCACATACACACGCTTCTGCGAATGCATCTACTTTCCATAAAAAAAGAGAGCGTTTTTACAGATGCGTTAATTTAAGATCATGTTTGATGCATTTTTAAACAGCCGTGGACTGCTCACATTTCTGCTGCACATGCATGCTCATCTCTCAAATAATTTAATCATCTGTCTAATCACACTGAATATTTAAATACATTTAACGTCTAACACGCTCTGTCTCTTAAGCATTCATAGAAGAAAGAGCATGCCTTTGCCTCCCCACCAGGCATTTACACAGATAACTGGAGAGTACGGACGATTAATTTGTTGATAATTATGTTTTCTGTATGTGAATATCAGTGACAAATTGTAATCAAATACTGATGTAACAAAAACCAAAACAAAAAAACAACAAAAAAGTGTTAATGTTATTTAAACAACCAGTAAAATATAAGCAGAAACATATAAAATGTTATCTAATCTAATATTTGCAATATATTAAACTAATAACAATAATAATACAAAAAACACACAAACATTACTTTCAGAAATTTCATCCAAGACTGATATGTAGATGTCATAAAGATCTATTACTCTAGACAAGACCTGAAGAGTCTCCAATAATCACATCTCCCTATTTCACTCTTTTTTTTCTTTCCCAAACACCCAGCCCTCCCCCTTCCTCCTTATCCCTGTTTTGCCAAATCCATTGCTTCATTCAGTGCACAGTAAATAAAAGATGAATATGTATGGCTGTGGCATGTCGCCTGGCTGCAGACTTGTAGGTTGCAGTGGAATCGATTTTTACAAACTGTGTTTTGGATTTAATTCAGTGCCTGCAAGCATTTGCATAGAAATAATCTGTACTGACTTAGATTTAAAGGGAAGGGGTGGAGGGGAAAGCGGCTACTGTAGGACATATTGCCCCTTTTAAAGTATTCCACAACACTCTTACATCTTACATTTTCTCCTTTTTCACAGGTTAGCCCCTCTCTCAAAACACAATATTCGAGTTTGTATTTTTATTTTTAATACCAGTTTGACAGCCGTCTGTCCACCAGGACATAGAAAACAGGATGAAAACCCTTGTTTGGTCATTTTCGATGAAGTGTTTTATTAGCAGATAATTTTCTCTGCTCCAGACTGTACAAGTGCCCATCGATACATTGAAGCCCAACACAAAGGCGTTCACACATTCGTCACACACTTGCACACAGCTCATCGACACTCAAACACATTATGATCAATAGGATAAACAACAGACAGGACTTTGTCAATATTTACTCTGCACTGTAAAAAGAAGCGATTCGAATATGATGGGGTTTCTCAATTTATTTACGTTTACGAATGAATGATGATGGCAGTGTTCATTGTTTCTCTTTTTCTGTCATATGTTCAAATGCAAGAATTTTCAAAACTACATATTTTCAAAATCGACTAGTTGACTGGGTTGACTGAATGACTAGTCTCGTGTTTCCCAACCCTCTTCCTGGAGGCACACAACAGTAAACATTTTGAATATCTCCCTGATCTCATGGATCCATTTGATGTCTTTATAGTCTTTACTAATGAGCTTATGAGTTGAATCAGGTGTTACTGTTGGTGTGCCTCCAGGAACAGGGTTGGGAAACGCTGAACTAGTCAACTAGTCTGTCTTAAGGAAACCTTCTATAACTAGGCTGGTTTAGGATCATGTTTATCAGATGCCAATTGGACACCTAAAAAAAAAAAAAAAAAAAACAGCTGGATGGGTGTCTTGAGATTTTTTCGACCTTGACTTGAAAAGTGTGACACTCATAGTCCGAGACCCTGAACTAACAATTAGACATACACAATGGCCAAAGAAATCCATCTGCATGTGTACATAGACCAACAATTAAAAATATTTGGAGTCCAACAGTAATTGTTGTGAAATCTATTAAGGCAGTGGATTTGTTGCAAAGCGTTGCTTTGATGGCTGTGCTTTAAAGGGGACGAACATAGGGATCCAACTTCTCAAAAAGGTTTTTAACAGGCTAAGAGTCCAACACTAAGACACAGAAAGCTAAACCATGCTACTGGAAACAGTGTCTCTAAATGCATCCCCTTAAAAGCACCACCACAAAAAATTAAGCTTGAAAAAAATATAGGTAAACTCACTAGTCAATCTCACTAATCGCCTAATCAGTTGTTGTACCACTAGTCCATTGGTTGACCATCCTTACACGTACCTAATCCAATGTCTTTTGTGTCTTAAAAGTGAATTTTTCAGTTGTACGTGAATGCCATTCGGCTTAAAAGGTGCTCCAGTACAATAAAACACCAATGCAATTTTTGCATTTTGCACTGCCGCTTCGTGTCCTAGCTGAAGATGACCTCATAAACTTGCAGAACAAGATAGAACAGAATGTATTCCACTGGGAATGACCATCAAAATGAGATGGAATAATTCACAGAATGTGGTATAGGATGTTGAGTATAGGCAGGAGTTTCATGTTAGGTCAAATCGGCCATCCTGGCTATTATGTCCTGTGAGTGGAACCATTTGCGGTGCAATTCCAGCCTGCTATTTGCAGCTGTATGGAGCCTTGGTGACTGTCTGACTTTTCCAAATGGCTCCACTCACTACCATTGACTCTAATGAAATCGGACTATTAAGGCTACTTTACACCAAGCTAATGGTGGAGACTTTTTTATGGATCATTGATAGATGCCAATAAAGTGTAGTCCTGGTAATCATGCCCGGTGACAAAACACAAAGCTGAATGTGAAAGAGAGAATGTTATTCATTTATCTTGTGATTGGCAGGTAAATATACAATTTGTGTCTAATATAAAAAATCTGTCCAGTGATTGAAGAGATTTTCAAAATCGACTATTCAGTGGGGTGCATGAATGACTAGTTGACTAATATAATTAGTTATAATTAGGCTGGTGTTGGGTTTACCAAACATGATTAGATGTGCTTCTTAGGGGACGTTTTTATAAGATGCTTTGTTGCAATCAAAAACAGCTAGTTGAAGCACAACAAAATGGAACAGAATACAGGGGTCTTGGGAAGAGATGTTTTCATCTATGCAAGGCATATTAAAAACACAATGCTCACGGTAGATACGCTTAAAAACCATCTTCACAACAGCCAAAAGACGTCCATCTGAATGTGTAAGACCATATCGGCTGTGTTTTTAAATTTGTATTAAATTTTACAGTTTTGGATTTTCTCCCCAATTTGGCATGCCCAATTCCAAATGCTCACTAGGTCCTCATGGTGGTGTGGTTGCTTACCTCAATCTGGGTGGCGAAGGACAAATCTCAGTTGCCTCCGCATCTTATTACGTGGCTGGCTGGCCGTTTTATCGCGGAGACTTGGCACTTGTGGAGACTCGCGCTATTCCCTGTGATCTCCGCGTACAACTTACCACACACCCCATCAAGAGAGAGAACCACCGTATTGCGATCACGAGGAGGGTAACCCATGTGACTCTACCCTCCTAGCCACCTGGCCGATTTGGCTGTTTAGGAGGCCTGGCTGGATTCACTCAGCACATCCTGGATTCAAACTCGCAACTAGTATGGTAGTCAGCGTCTTTGCTCGCTGATCTACCCAGGTCCCTCCGTATTGGCTGTTACAACTTTTCCGAGAGGGTGTCACCATCCAAATTGTCTAAGAGCTATACTACAGCATGGTAATTAAAGCACCACCACTTGAAGAAAAAAATAAATAAAAATCTACATAAAATAGTTGACCTCACTAATAGAATGAATGTTTTGAATAGAATATCTCATGGACATATTTAGAAATCAGAGCAAAGCACAAGCAAATTGTCAAACAGCTGACAAGTTTTCCTGGATTTCCTCTTTCAACTATTGCACCTGTCAATGTTTGACCTTTAGAAAGTCTAATCTGGAAAACTGTCTCAAAATCCAAGAACGGAAATGTTAAATGTGCTCAGTTAAAGCAATGATTCACCTGTCATTTGAGGTCTTCAAAGACACAGTTAGCCATCGATCCTTCCCTTTCACTCGAGTTTAGTGGGCCTGACACAAAGGTACAATTAAACCCAACTCCAATTCAGCTTTAATTAAAACTACTGTTAGGAGCTTGACATTCACAGGCAGTCCATCGTGGGATTGCTTGTGAAAGTCATGTTGTTCTTTTAATTGCTCCTGTGATTTCATGGCCTTCTGACTTCCTGCTTTGTAAACCTCGTCTCCATAACTCCTGGTCCATATACGAATGGCGGAACAGATTAAATTAAAACAATGACGGTCTAATAGGATAAAGAACTCTCAAAATAGATTAACCTTTCCACACCAAGACACTTCACTCCCCTTTCGTTTGCATTCATACGTAGCCCTCCAAACTTTAATCTTCATTACGTCCTTTGATTTCTTTTCCTACGCTACAGGAAATGCATAATTTACACCTCTTTGAAGTTCCACCAATGATACTGACAACATGTTACCTTTAATCTTTAGAGCCCCTGAACATTAAATATTTAGCCATTAACCGAACAAAGGGCCAGACCAAAACGTAAGCTTTCTACCTCCTTGACTCTTCAACGCCATATGCTTTACGCGAGGCCAATGAGAACCAATTAACTTCAGAGAGAGCGGCATGTTTGCTTTCTTTCACTTTCCTTTTTTCTTTTGACCCCACGATTGTTTTTCCTCCATGTTTATATCATGTCATTACCCTTGAACAAAAGCCGGAAAAGTAAAGTGCTAGCGTGTGCAAAAAAGCGGCAAAGTGTCTTCTTGACTCAAAGGGTAAGTGGCTGAACATCTCTGTCGCGCAGGTAATTCGGAAGTAAATTTGCTGCAGTTATTCACTTCGCCTGATCCCACTTTAGGTTTTCAAATGAGCCGCGGGATGCGGGAACATTCTGACTGGATTATGTAAAACCCGTTGGAACCTTATGTTTGTATGTGTGTGTGCGTGTGTGTTGGGGGGCATGTTGCGTTATCGACAGTGACAACGCTCTTTGGGAATTGCAGCTGTAGACTTGATCCTTGTTTTTGATTACGATGGCTTCCTGCTCATTCTGGTGTGTGATGGGAATTCTCAATGACTGTGGTGGGCTGCTTGGGAAGTAGCCAGAGGAATGTGCAAAGATCTGTCTCTGTTTATGGGTGTTTCATTAACTATGGGCTCTTTTATGTCCCGTGGGTTGAACAGATTTCACCATATATATATATATATATTATTTTATTTTTATTTTTTTTATTATTGTTTTAAACTTGTCCCATAAAAATATGAATCACTACATTTTTAAAACTGATAATAGTCTGATGTTAGATGATAGTCTAAAAAGAAAATTGTTAATGAACAAATTAAATAAACTACTGAGAGTGTGAAAAGTTTTAAGAGAGTTTATTTTCTAATAATCCATGCGGCCAAAAGTGTACTCAATAGAATAAACACCTTTAAATGCCCTGCATTTGAATCTCTTGCTCTCTACCCAAACTATCACTTACACACTATTTCATCTATACTATCCAGTGGTATCCTGCCCTGTGCCCTTCAAATTGCCCTGTGAGGGGCGTTGGTGTCATTTGTGTCACGCTGTTTTTTTGGCGGTACAAAGATGTGATTCTGTCTAATTCTGGTAATTCAGCCACTGTGTGAGAGAACAATGAATAATTAAAGACTTCCTCTCGCCATATCACTCTTGAAATAGAATGTAATAACACAGCCAAGTGTGAACAATTAACAGACAGAGAAAGACGCTAAACACCATCAAGGCATGCTTAAAACCTCTCATCAGACACTCAAAGGCACAGCCATTCACACATAGGGTTTACAGTGGCTACATTTGGTGCTGCTATCATAGCTTATTTAAAGGTACTTGCTAAATTATGCGACTTTTTGGTGGCTTAGTGGTTAGTACACATGCTCAAGACATGTTGAGCTATGATGCTCTTTTAGGAGATGCAGGTTCGAGTCCGACATGCAATGTGTCCCAATCCCTTTCCTGTTTGCACAAAAACGAGAAAAAAAAAGAAAAAAAAAGAAAAAAAAATATGCAAAAAAAAATAAATATGCAGATTGTCAGAACCGTGGTCTAGTGGTTAGTGCACAGCCATGATGCTCTTTTGGGAGATGCAGGTTTGAATCCCTCTCTATCATCTATATCAGAGGTTTTCAACCTAAAAAGTCTCAGGGACCCCCAGTATAAAAAGTTAGGGATAGGGTTAGTAGGGTTAGGGTTTTCTTGGTAACACTTTAGTAACACATTTTCATAAAAAAAAAACATTTAAATATTGGCATTATTACTTTATTACCTTTTAAAATGCACAGCAGTTATTAGTTAATTAGTCATTAGTTAATGTACTAGATGTAGAAATACATTTTGAAATGTAGATATATTTATATTTTTAAAGGAAATCCCATATGTTTATTGCAGTGAGGTCTAAAACCACTAGTGAAAAAAGATTCTATTTTTTATTTTTCTTATTTTATTTTACTTTTTTTCCATTTCAAATGATATTATTTACATAAATTGAATTGAAAACTAGAATATGAATTTCAGAATGTCTTAATATTTGATGTTTCCCTCTTTTAATTTAATGACTTTTGATAAGTGACCTAAAATATATATGATTCTTTTTTTTTCTTCTTCTTTTTTTTTTTTTCTTCCCTTTTCTCCCCATTTTGGAATGCCCAATACCCAGTTTGCTCTAAGTCCTCATACGGGCGTAGTGACTCGCCTCAATCCGGGTGGTGGAGGATGAATCTCAGTTGCCTCCGCGTCTGAGACCGTCAATCTGCGCATCTTGTCACGTGGCTTGTTGAGCACGTTACCGCGGAGACGTAGCACGTGTGGAGGTCCACGCTATTCTCCGTGGCATCCACGCACAACTCGCCACGCGCCCCACAGAGAGCGAGAACCACACATTATAGCGACCACGAGGAGGTTACCTCATGTGACTTTACCCTCCCTAGCAACCGGGCCAATTTGGTTGCTTAGGAGACCTGGGTGGAGTCACTCAGCACACCCTGGATTCGAACTCGCGACTTCAGGGGTGGTAGTCAGTGGCAATACTCGTTGAGCTACCCAGGCCCAATTCATTAGATTCTTAAATATTTCCTTTTCATTTTACATTATTTATTTATTTATTTTTGTTTTTAATTTGTTTAAAAATCCTGAAATGTTCTGTTTATTTCCATGCTTAAATTACATTTTGAATCTCAGATTTTCAATTTAGTCTCATACTTTTGTGACCCCACTGTAGATCTGTCCACGTAGCCCCTACAGGGTCTTTAAGGGCCCTTAGTTGAAACCCCTGTATCTAACATAAACTGGCCTTAAACGTAGAAAATTTCTAAAACAGCGCAATTTTTTAAGGTTTAAAAGGCATGTATGTAATGGATAGCCAGCCACCCAACAATGCTAATATACTGGGCTCAGTTGAAGCCCCTCTGCTCTGTAAAGTAAAATCACAGCAGTATTTCCCCATGTCTGCCTGACCCTCATTATAAACTGTCTCTATGCTCACATTCATTTATAATGGTGCATATGCCTGTCCTCAGGCACGGCATTTTTCTGCTCTCAATACTACATTGATTTCCTGTATGACTTCATCTGCTTAATACCCATCCGCTCCGGGCTCTCTCTCTCTCTCACTCTCTCTCTCTCTCTCACTCTCTCTCTCTCTCTCTGTCTCTCTCTCTCTCTCTCTCTCTCTCTCTCTCTCTTGCACACATACACATTGATGTGCGTGGTCCAATCGGTTCTTTACTCAGGTGCTGTATGCAGTATAATTTGATTATGATGGCACAATCACAGTAGTTCCTATTTGCTGAAATGAAATAGTCACGAATGTCGTTTCTTTGCACTACAATTTAAACACTTGATCATTTTTAAAATCTTATGTGAAATGTTTATTAGCATTTATTTAATTATGCATTTATATAGTTAATGTTTGCTAAGACATGCATCACTTTTACTATTGCTTATATGTAGAGTTAAGCCCGAAGTATACTTTGGTTAGACGTGAACGCTAAGCATCTGTGTACAGGACACGTCACACAAATTTCATCATCAGCAGAGTGCTCAAGCACTGAACGTGTGCAGCACGATTTTTCTAACCGCACATACTGTGAATGCGCAGTATGTGCATGAGCTTGGAATTATTTGTACTAATTAGTGGGTCCACAAGATGGCAACACTCACAGTTGAGCCGTTGCGCTAGAGGAATATGCAATTGCAGCTAAACAACAGGAAACGAAATTGAAAACAAAAACGGTGGGTGTGCATGTCAAGAAGCACGTGTGAGAGGAGAGCTTGAGATATCTGCATTTGTATAACTTGAGTCTGAAGGAATATAAAGACATCTTTATGGGTCTTTATTATCTAAACTCCTGAAGAGAAATATTCAAGTGTCCCATAGCTGTCGTAGCACATATGGGCCAACCACCTGTGTATGCGCAAACAGTCAAATCAAGTATACATTGAAAGGCTGAGCGTTCGAATGTACACAGACGCTAAGCGTTCGCGTCAAAACCGAAGGATAATTTGGGCTTTAGGGATTTGTACTTAATACTTAAGCCCTTATCTTAAGTATTAAACTATGCCAAGGACATGAATGTGAGTCAAATCACGAGCCTTGTTGAGGTGATATTATTTCCTAATCGATTAAACTTAGGAGTTTTGCCTGGCAGATGGCGAAAAAGCCTCGTAGACTTGCATTATTATGGAAACCAGTGGCGGTGACTATTGTTTTTGGTATCTGCAATATTTCTCCCAAAACTGTTCAAACTGCTACTTAAATGGGGAAATTTCCAAACAAAAATTATTAACTTAACTTGAACTGTTTTTGCAACAAAGTAGGCAAAATATCTGATAATTAAAGCTGAGATGTTGAGATGTTACTTCAGATTGCAAATATCTGCACGTGTATCTCTGAGAGGCTGAACACTGTGCTCGACAGTGGTGCTTTTATGTTTCATATGCTGTCAAACACGTACATCACGTTTCAATTAATGGCTGTTTGTTGCGAAGTTCCGCCCATTTGACTGAGTTTGACCAATCATCATTAGAGAAAAATACAATGATTGAAAGCTCAATGATCCAATGCAAATACACTCAAAATCTCTTGTAGACACTGCAAGAAGCACGGTTTCCAGGTGGGACCAAAAATGACGTGTTTAAGCCTCTCATCCAATGCACTTTGATATTTTGTGCCATGATTTTAATGGTACTGGCCTCTGCAATAGACTCCCATTGAAACATGGCTTTAGTAGCACTCTATGGGCCGAAAAATATATTTATTTTTATTTTACAAAATGGGGCTGTTGCAGGTAAGGGACGGGCAAGGAGGAGGCGGGAACCAGCTAAGCAGTCAAAGTAAAGCTTAATGATAAAACTCAGTCTGATACCGCCCTCTGCCGGACGCCAGCTCGCTCCTCCCCCGGCGGACGGCAGCGAGTACTCCAGCCCCTGGCAGACGGAACCGCTCCTCCCCTTCTCGGCGGCTGGCAGCAACCCCTCCATCCCCAGGCAGACGGCCACGGCTGCTCCCCTGGCGGATGGTAGCGGCGAGGATGGTACTCCACGACAGTGCATCCCTCCTCCCTCCCGGGCTTCGCCACCACTGTAACAGGTGGGGGACGGGCAAGGAGGAGGTGGGAACCGGGAACAGTCAAAGTAAAGTTTAATGATAAAACTCAACATAAAACAAACGTAAACAAACACAGACACATATTCAATGCGGCCGCGTGCGTCTCTCTCTCGAACTGGCGTCTCCGGCTTCCCTTTATCTCGGTGATCAGCTGATTCAGAGCCGCCCGTGCTCCATCACGGCCCGGCCACGCCCTCCTCCTCGTCACAGGGGCCTTGAATCAAAATGATCTTTTCTACTTTTTTTTTTCCAAGAGTTCCCAAACGCTGATGCCCTCCACCTCACAATTGTTGTCTTATACTGGTTAAACAGCCCACGGTATGTTTGTTCTCTCAGATCTCACCTGTGATTGTCTGTGGGATTCATCAGTCTAATCGCAGGAGCCATGGTTCAATACTGCAGGGCGAGGTGGAGGTCTCCTTAATGAAAGAACTGACGTTTACCCCCAGACCACTGCATTCATCAGCCTACACTCGATTCATTATACTCTACAAAGAGCTGCCAATGAGAATGCTGCAGCTCATATATTAAACCCTGTGATTGGCTACAAGTGTATTATCAGTCTAATATACATCCAAATACACAGCACAGACCATCTATCTGAGCTGGGCACATGGAAGGGAAAATGTGCCTGAAAAATGGAAGCAATGCAGAGTTTTGATTAGCATGCCAAAACAGGCATTTATTAATAAGAATTATATAAGAAAGGTTGAAAAGGCCATTTAAGTTATACTTAACTGTATAACTTCCATATAACTGCAAAGATGCAATTCATCTTCAAAGAATTTAATCATTTAAAGGAATACTACAAAATATTTCACCATTTACTCACTCTCATGTTGTTCCAAACCCATATGACTTTCTTCCATGAAACAGAAAAGTTGACATTTGCAGTATGTCTGACCTGCTCTTTTCCATACAACAAAAGTGAATGAGGAGAGGGGTTTAAGGGATAGAAATGACAAAAAAGCACTGGAAAAGTATCCTAAAAGTAGTCCAACTTGTGCAATATATATTCCAAGCCTTCTAAAGACATATGATAGCTTTGTATGAGGAAAATACAGTAATTGAAATCGACCTGTTTCACTTGCATTCACTTGCATTAAAATATGGTGCGGCAAGACATGTTGTGCCATGTTAGACATCAATCACCTCAAATGTCATTGTTTCTGAAATATCTTGTTTCATTCAGAAATTATTTCATAATACTGAAGTAAACTTACAAATACATTTGTAATGGTTATCTGCAGTTACATATTTATTTATTTATATTCATATTTCTCTGAATAATTTATATTCATTTATTTACTTTAAACAGGTTATTTAACCAATTAATTTATATTTAACCCTTGTGCGACCTTCGGGACATTTTTGTCTTTTTCATTTTTGTTTTTTCGATCATTTTGGCTGTGTTAATGCCAACGGCATAAATTTTGCCAAAGGTGTGTATTTTTGGGGAAATTTTGATATTTTAACCTCAGTTCTTGTAATACATCAATAATACACTGTGTACACAAAATAGTTACACTCAGGACTTTCAGGACAAAAATGTCCCCATTGAAACCCATTAAAACTGCAATATTTGCCATTAAAGCATAAAATCATGAATTCTATGATATTATGCTTTCATTCTGGAGCCCTGGCTTCAGAATTTAAATTTTTAATATTTTCCACCACATGGCGCCTTTTTTCTCATGTTTAGCCTATGGAGCAAATACATGCTTTTTTCCTATTTTCTGTTTGCTGTATTATAGAGCACTGCAGGCCAAATGAATAAATGATGCAGCTAAAATTGTGTGGGTGTGTTGGTATGGAAGTCAGAGTGTGTTTTGTATGTGTGTATTGAGAAATGTGTGTGTGTGTGTGTGTGTGTGTGTGTGTGTGTAAAAAACAACAGTGTCATTATGTAAACAAACTGGCATTTAAAGGATTAAAATCCTGAAAATGAATGAATAGTTGGTAGTTATGATGAGTTTACATCTATGAAAAAAAAATAAAATAAAAAAAATAACAATTGTGTTGGCAAAAAAATGCCCCTGTATGTTTTTTTTTTGTTGTTTTTTTTAAACATCTATGAAAAATGTTGGCCAATAAATGCCCCTGCATGATATTCTAATCTAGCCATAATTAGAAACATTATTTCATAAATTGAGTTTGAGATTGAGAATTTATGTTTATGAATTTATAAAATAGACTTGTTAGGCAAAACAGATGTGGCACTAAGTATATTTTTTATATGGTTAGATAAAAATTTCCCTTAAAACGTATAAAAAGCCCCTTAAAATGTAATCTGTGGGCAAATATTGCGCTTTAATGGAAAAGCAAATTTTTGACTGATTTATTCCAAAGTATTTTGTAAAAATGTTGTCATTTTGATCTGCAGTTATCTACCACACTGATACCTCCCCACACCCCACCCCAGCCACACACACACACACTTGATATGAATGTGGATCTCATGTCTTTAATAGATACACAGAAACACAGTGTTTTATATCAGTGTTAGATGTCTCATTATTCTTGCACTCTATTAATGAAACATGTATGTATCAGCTTGAATGGCAATTTCCCCCCTCAAGCCAAACCATTAATAATCCTACAATAAGCTGTATTTATTTTCCTGAAAAGCTCAGTGTTATGTTTTTTTTTTTTTTTTTCTGGCTATAAGGTCTCTTCCTCTCTTCATTCTCAATCATGCTGTATTTACATACTGCTGGATGGTTTTGTCCATGATGTGGCGTTTTGTCAGTCAGGAATATGGGAAGCTTTAATTAGATTTCAGAGAAAGCTCTATTAGAATTTTTGTTTAACATTTCCCCTCCTTTGAGGTTGAGTGTCCCATCTTTTTTATGTGTTATGGCTGGATATTATTTTAATTTTTTTATTTTTTTTCATTTTGATGAAATATTGATTAATGTCACATGGTAATACAAAAACTATGTAATGGCGAGCTCAAGGAATGTAGTTCAACAAACACACACACACACACACACACACACACACACACACACACACTGAATCAACCAATAAAACGCTTGTTTGGTAAGTGTGACCCAGCCTGTGAAGACACTAATTAAAAATTTTTATGCAAATGAATTTCTTTAGACATTTCCATGCTTAATTATTTCTGGTATTATAATATTACACTGACTTTGATGTACCATTTCTGTCATTTTGATCACACCCTTCCACCATCAGTATGTATGTGTGTGTGTGTGTGTGTGTGTGTGTATGTATGTATGTATGTGTGTCTGTGTGTGTGTGTGTGTGTGTATGTGTGTCTGTGTGTGTGTTTGTATGTATGTGTGTCTGTGTGTGTGTGTGTATGTGTATGCGTGTGGGTGGTTTTGTGTGTGTGTGGGAGGGTTTGGGTTGTTATGAGGACATTTTTTAGGTTACAAACTGGTAATTTCAAGGGTATTATGCTATAAATGTGGTTTATGAGGACATTTCTAGTGTCCCCATAATTCAAATCACTTAAACATATTAAACAATGTTTTTCTGAAAATGTAAAAATGCAGAAAGTTTTTTGTGAGGGTTAGGTTTAGGGGTGGGGTTAGGGGATAGAATCTATAGTTCATACAGTATAAAAATCATTATGCTTATGGAGAGTCCTCATAATGATAGCTGCACCAGCGTGTGTGTGTGTGTGTGTGTTTGTGTGTGTGTGTGTGTGTGTGTGTGTGTGTGTGTGTGTGTTGGAAAGAGTGCCTTTTTTTTTTTTTTTTTTTTACAAGAAATTGTAAATATTGGTTGATCCCCCTGCAAAAGAAAGAAGACTTATTTCATGTCAGTAGAGATTTGTACAGTTGTTGTTTCAATAATCCTGAAGGGGGAGCTCTCTCTCAAACACACACTCACCGTCGGCTTGCCACCGGTCCCTGACAGACATGATCAGCTGTTACACATGTCCTGTGTGCTATTAAAAAGGTGAGAGACTAAACAGACAGACCCTGGGGCTGATAGGAGGTGCACACTTTCTTTTTGCCATTTTGTTTTATTTATTATTATTCATGTTTTTATTTGAGAGTACATCTTCAATAACTTGACTTTTAATTTTTTGTGGTCATAGAAACGTTTGTGGACAGCTTTCTGTTTAAGCTGACAGCATGTGATGGGCAGGTTGTGTGATGTGAGCTCCAGCGGTGGGCAGGTTTGTTTGTCTGCAGGTGAGGTGAACTCCAGTGCTGGGCAGGTATATCTGCAGGGCGAGATGTGAGGGGTCGGTCCCTCTGTCTAACTTATAGCTCTGATATTCCACCGCTCAGCTCCTAGGAGGGCACATTGGCACTGGTTTAAAAATTATACAGTGTAAAACTATCATCATGTATTTTCATAAAGATGAAATATTGCTATCTGCGCCCACTTACAAGGGTTTTATTAATGATGGGCTGTCAGGCCTGAGATGCCCTGCATATTCGCATATTAAACAGGCAGGAACAGAAATGCTCCTTTTATTGCCTACAGACATAAATCAGTGTAACACGTCACCTCATCATTTACGCTCCCCGCGGCCAAGTCCTCTCTTATTTAAATGAATTGGCGGAGTGCTCTGATTGGTTGGGTGGCATGCCGGCCGGTTTAGGCGGGGTGATGGGGTGACACCATAGCAGTTTAAATTGATATACTGTTTTTCTATTAAAATGGTTCAGGCTTTCTCCACTCTGCTCCTCCACTTTTTCCTCGTTCTCTCTTTCCTCTATTCATCTCAGCAGCTTTAAGAGGTTGAGAAGCCAAACTAAGAGACCTTTCAGAGGGTTTGTTATTAAACACTTCATTTTACCACCTCAACCTTGTTTTCTACGACTTGACAAAAGCATAACCACTCATGGCATTTTAAATAGTTGTTTACAAATACATGATACGCTGGTTAATTAATCACAAATAATCACATATATTAATATTAATATTTGTTGAGAGAAGCCTTCAAATGAAGATAACTCAAATACATTATTGTGGCATTTCCATATCTACAGTCCAAAGCAATCCAGTTTGCAATCACATTTGTTTGTCAGAAGTAGTTTTGTGGGCTGTTCACACACATTCTTGCGTTCAGTCTGCACTATTTTTAAAATGTTGGTCTATGTGCACATGCATCAAACGAATGCCTTTGACCATTGTGTCATGTCTTACTGTTCATTTGCATAATTAAATGAGCAATTCAAGCTTGAAGTACCACTTGTTTTCTCCAGGGTGCAGTAAGCAAAACTCCAGCTGTGTAGGCCACGCACAGCTTATACAGAAAACAAACCACACTCGCCGAGAGCAGACAACACAAGATGAGAACACATTCTTGCATTCAAACACAGCTTGATGGAGTGCAAATCCGAAAACAGGGATCTCAAGATGTGTTTTTCTAAGTTTCAAACTACATTTAACTTGACACAGTGACCTAAAAACGTTATGTTTAGAATGCCACTCAACCAAAATAGACACTCAAAGCGTCCGTCTGACGCATGTGCAGGGTTGCGGAGTAACGGAATACATATACGTATTTAAAATACAGAATATTAGTAACTATATTCCAAAACAGTTGCAATTTGAAGCGTTGGTAATCAGAATACAGTTACATTCAAAAATGATTTTGATTATTGAAGAGATTACTTTGCATTTTATTGTTATTTGTTTCATGTAGTATTTAGTCTGTTCCATTGGAAAACATTTATCCATATAAATTACGCTATCAGAAGATGTGGTTGTGTACACTCTGTGGGGTTTTGAAGCAAGTTTGGAGCAGCAGAAATTGTTAACCGTGTTTAAATTGTCATGTGAACGTTTAGCTTTATGCTAAGCTAAAATGCTATTTCTAGCCCTTTTACATGCACCTGTTACCAGGAACGATTATATTTTTTCTATCAAGAAAAGTTACGTTAAATCATAATTTTTCTCTAGTAAGACGTTTGTTATTAGGGCAGTGATGTACTCAAAAATTTTATTTTTGATGAGATTTTTTGTATTGATCGACCGATATGGGTTTTTTAATGGCCGATGCCGATATCCAGAGAGCAGGGTGGCCGATAGGCTGATACAATGTCGATATATCACACAATTTAATATAGTAAATAACATAAACATAAAATTGCTAAAAAATGAATACACTCTTATTTAGCCCTATATTTACTAAATTTTACAATAAACTTTATCTTTGTAAAAAAGAATCTAAAAAATAATATTGTATTTTAAATGGTAGATAGCAGTTTCTTCTGATTTCTGTTTAGTCATCAAATTTTAGTAATTTATTTGCACATGAAGAAATTGTTAATATATTAGGAAGAAGGAAATAACAGTACACACAGTAGTGCAGCAACCATGGATGGCATGTCCACATCAGCAATCGCATTTTCTCAAAAAATACCGAATCAAACAAATTGTACATGCAGTGCATAGTGAATAAGACATTTACTTAAAGCACAAGTGAAGCGCTTTTACTTTGAAGCTGCTCTCACACGCTCGTGCGGCAATCTCCTGACAGTTTAAATGGCCTAGATTGCCTGCTGGGATTGTCACGGAGTGACCGTCATGATTTGTGAATCAGAGGAACTTTTGATCCTGATCCTGAAGTTTTTGATTCTGGCTGATGGAACACGCGCTTCACAGGAAGATATTAGATGAGTGCTCGACGGGAAGAAAACACTGGATTTTCGTGAGGTTTGTGAATTACATCTTTTTAAACGAGATATCTGCATATTTGCAGATGGTATATAATACAAGTTTTATTGATATTTGCCTTTTATCATTAGAAACTTTACAGAGAACTGTTGAGGAGAGACTGTTAGAATATGTGCTTGGGGGGGCCTGGGTAGCTAAGTGGTAAAAGACGCTGGCTACCACTCCTGGAGTTCGCTAGTTCGAATCCCAGGGCGTGCTGAGTGACTCCAGTCAGGTCTCCTAAGCAACCAAATTGGCCCGGTTGCTAGCGATGGTAGTGTCACATGGGGTAACCTCCTCGTGGTCGCTATAATGTGGTTCGTTCTCAGTGGGGCGCGTGGTGAGTTGAATGCGGATGGCGTGAAGCCTACACACGCGCTATGTCTCTGTGGCAACGCGCTCAACAAGCCACGTGATAAGATGCGTGGGTTGATGGTCTCAGACATGGAGGCAACTGGGATTCATCCTCCGCCATCACTACGCGACCACGAGGACTTAAAAGCGCACTGGGAAATGGGCATTCCAAATTGGGTGAAAAAAAAAAGAATACGTGCTTTAGAGGAAAATAAATGAGCACTCCACAGGATGCTGGATCTGCTGAAGTTGTTGAGGTTGGTTTATTACTTCTGTTTAAACGAGATATGCGCATATTTGCAGACATAATACGATTTTGAAAGCACTGAAAGTTGACACTATATATACTTCTTTTCCTATCAAAATGTATTTATTTCCATCTTAGGTAAAAAAAAATAAAATAAAAAAAAAAAAGAAAAAAAAAACAATATGTAACAATATAATGCTTTATAAATATTTTTCAATCAAAGCCTTCCACAGTATAAAGATAGAAATGCACTAAAATATCACCAATTCAAGTAACATTAAATGTTTCCCAAAGTCTAAGTGGGATTTTGAATAATTGAAAGAACTAGTCCCACGATAGGTTGCATATTCATTGCAATGGGCATTAAGTCTCTTAAACTCGCATCCTCCACAATATTAATCTGCCGGCAGACTGTGGCTATCCACTTTCCTACAGCATTCGTGAAGCCACGTTCATGATTCGCATTAGGGTGTCAGCGTCGGTGGCGATTTGAACTCTAACGCAAACGCTTGCAGACAAAAACATCTCATTCTGTGTTTTGGTGACAGTTAAGACTTGACGTGCTTTAGTGTTATTACATAGGCTGAAAAATACTTGATTTCAGTCACAAGTCCCATTTGGCCTTTTTTTGTACATCAAAAAGCACAAAGAGGTCCTTTCTCCATCATTTTCACCGACAGGGAAGCGCTGTTATTTGTGTGTTTTGGTGGGTGTGTCAGTGCAGTGACCCTGGGCGGACACATCGCAAAGGTTCCGTCCTTCAAACCAGTGTTTATGCTGGTTTATGCTTTATTTACGATAAATGCATTCATTACGATTAAGAATAATTAGCACGTTAAACTTTTTAAATTATTCACATGCGTTAACACGTTAATTTGACAGTCCTAATTTCAGTATTAAATATTCACAAAATATCTGTATTGCTTGTTTTCATATCGTAAAACACACATTTTCACAAATAATGATTTCAGTCTTTCGATTGGGATCTTCAAAAAATATACAAATTAGAGACAAGGCTGAGTTAATTTTCTTCAACCTACCGAGACGTTTCATACATGATAAAGGCATGAACTGGTGCTGTTTATCACACTCACATGCGCTCTTGGAGAGTTGGCGTGTATTTCTCAAACCCTCATGTGCTCAGTTAGGGCTTGTTTTATTATGTACAATATTCCTCACAGTCATGAAGAACTGTTATTAATAGTGTGCTTTTACCCTCAAACCGTTCAACTTTATTAATGACTCTTTTCATTTAAATCCATCAAAGCTTGTACCAGAATGGTGGAAAGCACTATTATGTATATATATATATATATATATTTTGCTGCTGGTGTGGGGCCAACACGTTTGTGTCAGAGCCATTTATCTTGTGACCTAGAATAGATTTAATTAACAGCCGCACACACTGGAGGAGTTCACCATCCCAAACTAAATTAGCCACCGAAACCAGTTCTCTGTTCCAACCACTTGAGCTCATTTGATATTCTAACAGCAGGACTTTGTTGGGTTTATTTAGCTGCTTAAGTCAATAACACGGCTGTGTTTGTTTGTCTCATGCCTTATGCAGTGTGCAATTTTCACTTTTGCATGTCAAGTTCACTTCAGAGTTAACAATGTCAGAGCATTCTCGTTTCTTTCAAATATTACAGTCATTAGTGATGCAAAAATGTACACACTTTACCTTTAAGCGTTTTACATGTACACAGTATGTCATAATATGGAGTGTGAAGATAAATCATTTTTTTATTAGATTACTTAGTTGCCCCCCCATCACAGGCCTGTGATAACATGCCAGTTGTCCCCCCATGTTGAAGGTCCTGGGGCTGGGTTGTTCAAACACATGGCTGGGCCCCTGAAGAATTCAAATGAATGCTGATCGTCTTGGGCCCCCCTTAGTGCCTGGGCCCTTGAGAGCTTCCCCCCTTGCCCTGGGGTTCAGAATTCATGCGTCTGATATTAACTGAAAGCATTTCCTGCAGTGTAAAATCCAGTTTTGACCAGTAGCAGTGCTTAACGCAAGTCTACAAGTGGTATGAACGTCCCATACACCGTGATGCCACCAAAACATGTTGGATCATTATCAAACAGAACACGCAAACCTGAACAGCTTGACTTTGTGTTTTTTGACTTAAGTCATAAACGTCCCACGGGAGATTCAAGCCCTCATAAAATATGGTAGGAGCCTTTCCTCCACATAAATTAATGAAAAAGTTTTCAGAATATATTTAAGCTCACTTTACAACACTGCAATCCTTCTCCATACAGGTCCCCGAGAATCAAAAGACAGATGAAGCCGCATGCTCCCCCTTCTTTGCTTTAAAGTGCTCATCCAATCGGAGCGCAGTAAAATGATATTAATCTGGACTGCCTGCTACTTTCATTTACCCGAGCCTTTGCCCGGGGGACGGCGCGCGCTCCGAGACTTCATAAATTTACAATGAAACGTGAACACATTTCCGCACCATGTATCAGAATCCGGGGTTTTCGCAGCCGGGTAGAGGCGACAGGGCTACGCCAGACTGTTTGTTATTAATAAAGAGGAGGAGAGGGATGGGAGAAAAGCGGAATGGGGAGGGAGTTTTCAGAGTGGCGGGAGAAAGGATGTGGGAGTTTGGGAATGTGGAAGGAGTTGGAACAAGCAGGGCAGATGACTCTGAGAGGGTTGAACAGGTTTAAGTGGCTTTGGTTCACATCAGGGTTTTGTGCATGAGTCGAATGTTGACAGAGAAAGAGATATGCTTTCTTCATGAGTGTTTGCTTCTCTAGAGGAATGTCACATCTTTTATTCCAGAGCTGAGGAACAAGTGTGTGTTTGGGTGATCGTATTTTTTTGTTCACTTGTTTTTCTGTCTATTTATTTGTTCTTTTTGCTCATTCTTTTTGTTCGTTTTCCGTTCGTATGTTCTGTCTCTTATTTGTTCACCTTTCTTTCTTTCTTTCTTTCTTGCATAAGTCTATTCTGTTTTTCTTTTTTCTTTCTTTTTTGTTCACTCATTTGTTCTGTCTATTCTTTTGTTCTTTTCGCTCATTCTTTTTGTTCATTTTCAAGTCGTATGTTCTGTCTGTCTGGGTTATTTGTTCACCTTTCTTTCTTTTTTGTTCACTCTTTAGTTCTGTCTGTTCTTTTGTTCTTTTTGCTCATTCTTTCTTTTTTCGTTTTCCATTCATAGATTCTGTCTTTTATTTGTTCGCCTATTTTCTTTCTTTCTTTCTTAGTCTATTCTGTTATCTTTTCTGGTTGATTATTTTATGCTTCTTTTTGTTTGTATGCCTGTTTGTTTGAAGAGTTGGGGAATGGGAGAAAAAATGACGACTCTGAGAAGGATGAACTAGGATAGAGATATAATGGCTTTCTATTAGAGATGCGCGGAATGACTAATTTCACTGACGTTTAAATGGAAAGTTGATTAGTCTAAAAAGAAACCAACCTTCAGAAAACAGTAATAAAATAAATGTGTTTATGCGACCCATTTAAAATACTTAATCTGTTCCAAATCCGACGCTAAATTCCACTGAAAAGGGGCATTTATCTGCACCATGCTCATCTTGCATTATGATCATTGTACATTAAATATAGAAGGTGACACTGAATCAACATTAGCGAATATTGAACAGGCATATTTATTGAAAACAATTGAATGAATAGTGCAGGACCAATAGAGCAAACCAGCCTGTTCTAAATGGAATTCATTAAGTAAAAGTTACTTGAAATATTAAAATAGTCAGGACATTGTTGAAAATAATTAACAGGTAGACTAAGCGATAAGAGATAAAAATGTGCTGAAAAGTTGCGCGTATTTCATGGCTTGCAGTTGTGCATTAGCCATTGATCTAATATGACAGCTGTTTGGTAAAGAACGTTAACCAATAACAGTTACGATGAAAAATAAAAAAATATGCCTGTGATGTAGCCTACAATAAACCCAATGTATTCTAAACATGACGTGCACTAAAAGATAGTTTAACCTGTTAAGCAGTCAACACTTCGTTGAAAATAAACAGTCATTTTCTAGGCTACTTACTCAAAAGCATACATTTTTTTTTGATGAGCAAAATTAACTCCTCGACATGGTCCGGTGAAAGACGGGACTTGACTCACCTGAGGCGGCTATCCTGCACTTGAAAAAGCTTGCACAGTGGAAAAATAACGTACAAGCATGCACAGATGTAAAGAAGAATCAAATGTGAAAACATCCATAGGGACTTTAAAATGTTTGGAAATCTGGTTCCCGCACCACCACCGAAGTGATTTCATAGCTACTTTGCTGAGTTCGCTTGTCTAGCGAGAGGACATTTTCCTGCACGTGCCACACGAGAGAGAGGGAAGAAGCACGCGCAGCCTGAGGTGAAATGAAACTCTGTATCTGCTCCAGATATCCTCTTTTTAAAATAATATTTGTATTATTAATTCTATTTAAAATATGTAACATTAATATGACAGTAATTTAAGTGCAGCCTCTGTAAAAATATAAAGCCAAACGTAAATGTGTAAAAATTATTATCAGTTTAATGGGGGGAAATATTAACCGACTAGTAATTCCAGTGTCGACTAGCAGCATCAGAACCGTTTAGTCGACAAGTCTTGCACATCCCTACTTTCTGCATGTTTTTCCCTCTCAAGAGGAATGCCCCATAATATTCCAGAGCTGAGAAACAAGTGTATGACACACCTTCCCTCTTTCAGCAAGAGTCTTTCATTTCTCCTCTCTTTTTATCACTCTTTCTCATAGCTCTGTGGTCCTAAGTCTAGTGAGGTAGAGATGGTGGCTTGAGTACTTTATTACCTCTCTAATCAAGCACCTCTCCCTGCGGTGCCACTCCACCACTTGTTTCTGCTCTTTTATTCCCTTCACCATGCACTCTACTTCTACAGAGATGTTGGCTTTGAGTCCATCTATATGTCTTAGGCAGAAAGATTGGCTCCCTAAGTACTGGTTAAATCTAGAGTAAAAGGAGAGAGCTGTGTTTTTGTTCATCCAGGGCAATAGAGGCTGTTTTAATCATATCTTTAGCACTGATAATGATTCCGACACATTTGTGTTATTGTTCCGATACGCTGGCGCTGAAGCCTGCAGGGCCGCTTGAAAACAACCCTGTTCATTTTCAGGCTATTGACTGTCTGCGGTGAAGCTGAGAGAGCTGCTCAGCCAGCGGGAAAAAACAGCCCAGATTTCCCCGTCGCGGGCCAGCGCAGTCAAACGGCTTCATTTCAGAGGCTGACATGTTCTATACGCTACGCGCCGCACCGCTCAGCTCCGAACCGCTGCACAAATTGATTTTCTGTTGGGGTTTTTTCACATTCTTTTTGTCTAAACAACAGAATTGTCATCATTGTTGATGGAGAAGTCAATTATAAAATGTGTCTGTACTCTTTAAATCTGTAAATTGTGAACAAACAGTTTTCAGAGGACAGATCTGTGTCTGTAATTGTATAAGGTAGTTAGTTAGTAGTTAGGAGGCAGGTTGTTTTAGTGGGTTGGTTTGCATTTGAAGACTGTATTTTGAGTAGGAGACAACAACATTAAACCTCTTCCACCTCACTCTCTTCTTTCTTTCTTTCTTTCTTTCTTTCTCATTGGGCCTCATTCATGAAACACAAGCAGAACGATTTTTTTGTGTAAATCGTTCGTAAAGCCGGTCTTAGGAAAATGTTTAGATTCATGAAAGTTTTAGTATTTTCAAAACGTTAGTCGGTCCGAACAAAATTTACACCTGCTCCCGACCATGTGTAAATCGTGTGTAAGACATTAAAAACAAGTTGTGTTCTTTCAGGCAAACTGCCATGACTACATTTTGATAGACACAGTGAATAAAGTGAGTATCAAATGATATAATGCTTCAAAAATACAAAACGTTCTGCAGTATAAAGTGTGTCATGATGCTACCACCCCTGGAGTAACGAGTTCAAATCCAGGGCGTGCTGAGTGACTCCATGCAGGTCTCCTAAGCAACCAAATTGGCCCGGTTGCTAGGGAGGGTAGAGTCACATGGGGTAACCTCCTCGTGGTCGCTATAATGTGGTTCTCGCTCTCGGTGGGGCGCTTGGTGAGTTGTGCGTGGATGCCGCAGAGAATAGCGTGAAGCCTCCACATGCGCTATGTCTCCACGGTAACGCGCTCAACAAGCCATTTGATAAGATGCGCGGATTGACGGTCTCAGACGTGAAGGCAATTGAGATTCGTCCTCCACCACCCGGATTGAGGCGAGTCACTACGCCACCACGAGGACTTAGAGCGCATTGGGAATTCCAAATTCCCAAAAGGAAAAAAAAAGTGTCTCATGATGAATTACTGTTGTGTATTGTAGTTCTTTCCTTTTTTCAGTGAAATTAAATAAGTAATGAAAAAATTTAATGAAACTAATAATTAAATGAGTGAAGTTAACCTTAAAAAAAAAAAAGAAAAGAAAAGAAGCTTAGAGATGTTTCTTTGCTGCATGCCTTTATCTTTCAAAGTCTATATTTTTTTTTTCCCAACTCTGCTTATCATTTTTCCAGCAGAAGACTTTGACATGTTGTGAAAGGTTCAAGGAAAGGCGCAGTTTGCATTTAATTTTCACAGAGAAAATATATGAGCTCTATAACGTAGGTTTCATACAGTAATTTAGTCAGTAAATCACGTTCAGTTAATAATGTATGGTCAATGCTAATGCTGTTAAACCCATAAATAAACACATTGCGGGCAGTTGCACACACAATACAATGGGCAAAAAAAGAAAAAACTCGCACACTGCTGTATAGCTTGCAAATCTGTAATATCTTACAGCGTTTCGGTCAAAGACCTTCTTCGGGCATTCTATTAATTTTTTTAACGATTTTTCCTGTTGCAAAGGAAGTATCTCACTGTACACTCTTTATTTACTCAAGAAGTTTCACTGATGCTGTTGATGCGTTCAACCAGAGAAGGTTAATGGTGGTGGACATCCAAACTGAAATGTTTTTACACTAATGCTTCATGTCACACCATTTGTATTGACCTCTTGGACTGTTTAATTCACAGAAGAACCTCTGATGACAGCATAAGCATGCAATGACTGTAAGTTCCTCTCTTACTTTTTAGAACGAACATCCGAGTGTTTGCTAAATCAATATTTTACGATGTGAATGCACTCCATTTAAATTTTTTTATTAGTGTCCGCATAGATGTTAAAAGCTTCCTATTCTCGTGTACTAGTGAGTCTGAAACCTTCCTTATATGACGTTTTCATGGGGTGGATTATGATCATTTTGAATGAACGTGCACACGCGCTCGATTTACAAACATTTGGCATTCACTAAACTAACATGCACGTTTTACTAACAAATCTGGAGAATACGAAGCATTCGTGAATCTGGCGAAAAAGTTTCAGGAAGCTCCATTATACGCATAAATGACTCCCAATTTTTTCGTATATTTATGGAATTTTCATGAATGAGGCCCATTCTTTCTTTTCGGTAATTTTCCATTCGTATGATCTGTCTGTCTTTTATTTGTTCACCTTTCTTTCTTTCATTTTTTTATTTATTCAGTTTTTTTATTTATTCAATTACTCATTTCTTCTTTTTGCTCATTCTTTCTGTTCGCTTTCTGTTCGTATGTTCTGTCTTTTTTATTTGTTCTCCCTTCTTTCTTTCATCCTCATTTTTGTTTATTTGTTTTTCTTTTGTCTGTTCTTCTGTTATTTCTTTCTGTCTTTCATTCTTTTCACTTGTTCCCTCAATGGTTTGTTTGTTGGATTGTTTGTTGGTAGGTTTTTTCTTGCTTGCACTTTTTTGTTTGTTTGTTTGATGTTTTGTTTGTTCATATTTTATTTCTTTTTCTTTTGTTCTTTTTTCCACTTGTTTGATGGATCATTGTTTCATTTCTTTGGTTGGTTCTTTCTTTCTTTCTCTTTTTGTTTGTTCGATGTTTCATTCATTTGTCTGTTCTATTCAGCCATTTCTTTCATTGGTTAGTTTGTTTATCAGTTGTTTTTGTTTTTTTTGTTCTTTATTTCTCATTTGTTTGTTTGTTCTTTTGTTTTTGCATTTGTTTGTATCATCATTTTCTCCTTTTGATTTTCTCCGTTCTCTTTCTTTTTTGTTTGTTTGTTCATCTGTTATTTCTTCATTTTTTCCTTTATTTAGTTGATTGGTTTGTTGATTTTTTTTTTCCTTTTCTTCGTTCATGTTTTTTTTATTATTTATTTTTTTATTCATTCTTATATTTGTTTGTGCTTGTCTTTCCTTCTCTCTATGTCTATGTTTTCCTGTTTCATTTATTCCTCACCTCTCTCTCTTCCAGTCTTTCAAGACCTCCTCTTTGTCTTCTTTCTCTGGCCGTATTGATCAGTGTGTATTTGTGAGTGTGTGTTTAAAAAGATCTTGTGGCTTGTGGGCAGTGGAGGAGGCAGTTAGCAGAGCTGCTCTTCATTTAGCATAACATCTTAATTCCCCATCTCTCCCCAGCCGGAAACACCAACTTACTCACCTGGAAAAAACACCATTAACTCTGGCTAGGAAGTCCACCTACCTGTCGGGCAGATTAAGACTTATCCTTGCGTCTGTGTGTGTGTGTGTGTGTGTGTGTGTGTGTGTGTGTGTGTGTGAAGGGTGAAGGTCAGGAGATTCATACCGGTTCCGGGTCAGAGATTGCATGTAAACCCAGAGCCCTACAGGCGGGTAATCACAGTGTTCCCGTACTATCTCCCACTGTGGATTCCAGTCATTAATCACAGACTCTGGGCCTGTCCTGGGCTCTAACACACTTTCTCTCCTCCAACATTCCTAATAGCATTACTGTACTCACACACCGCTGCCTACTTACCGTAGTTAACTTCTGAAAATTCCTACTACACTTTCTAGATATCTACAGTATACATATTTGCATAATACTTTTCATTATTTAGTTTTCAAAAAGAGGCAGTAAAATCTGTATTTGCTTTAAACTTGGAATGATTCACCCAAAAATGATAATTCTGTCATCAATTTGGCCACTCTTTTCCATATAATGAAAGTGAATTAGGACTCGGACTATCAAGCTCCAAAATGACAAATAAAGCACCATGCAAGTCCATATGAAGTGTGTGCTATATTCCATGTATTCTGAAGACATGCAATAGCTTTGTGTTAGGAATAGACTGAAATCATTATTCACTTTTTTTTGCAAATAAATCTAGACAGCTGCCCTTGACAGATTCGTGAAAGTTAAAGGGATAGTTCACCCAAAAATGAAAATTATCTCGTAATTTACTCACCCTCATGCCATCCCAGTTGTGACTTTCTTCTGCAGAACACAAACTTTTAGACTTTTATAAGAATTTTTCAGCTCTTAAGGTTCATACAATGCAAGTGAATGGTGATCAGAACTTTGAAGCTCAAAAAATCACATAAAGGAAACATACAGTGAATGTAGTCCATATGAATCTAGTGGTTAAATCTGTATCTTCAGAAATGATATGTGGGTGAGAATTTATTTTTTTTTTTACACTAAATCTCCATTTTCCCTTTGAAAATGGTTCCACATGTGGCTTTCAAATGAAAAAGTAAAAGTGGAGATTTAGAGGAAAAAAAAAATCTATGGAAATAATGAGTCTGTGCATATTACTCATTTTTGCCCATTCAAGAGCTAGAAGAATGACAGTTCTGTAGTGAATACTGATAAATGACCAGCTGTCCTTTTTGCAATTTGTCTTTTCTTTTTTTTTCTTATTTTCCTCACCTTTTTCTCCCCAATTTGGACTAGTGGTGGCGTAGTGACTCGCCTCAATCCGGGTGGTGGAGGATGAATCTCAGTTGCTTCCGCATCTGAGACCGTCAATCCGCGCATCTTATCGCATGGCTTGTTGAGCGCTTTACCGCAGAGACATAGCACATGTGGAGGCTTCACGCTATTCTCCGCGGCATCCATGCACAACTCACCATGCGCCCCACCGAGAGCGAACCACATTATGACGACCACGAGGAGGTTACCCCATGTGACTCTTCCCTCCTTTGTAACCAGGCCAATTTGGTTGCTTAGGAGACCTGACTGGAGTCACTCAGCATGCCCTGGATTCGAACTCGCGACTCCAGGGGTGGTAGTCAGCGTCTTTACTTGCTGAGCTACCCAGGCCCCCTCCTTTTTGCGATTTTAACTTTAAACTGTGGGATAAAAATAGCGGCCACTGTACATCCAGAATCTGGGTCTTTTGAAACATATGTATACAGTATATCTGATATACCGTTGAACCATTATTTCTAGAAAGGCATCTTTGTTATAAATGTTGTCATGTAGCTGGAGATCAACTGAGGGCATTAAAAGATTGAACATGATCAGCTTCTTGTCTCTTGTAAACACAGACTCAAGCCAGCCAGAAATAAGCAGAAAGTGTGTCTTTTTGTGTTTATCTGCGCTCATGCCACAAATCAGCTGAAATCATGTATTTTTCTTCATTTGGCAAACCAGACTCAGCCCAGATCTCAGGCTATTTTGGTTGACCAGACTCAAGCCAGTGTTCAGCCAAATGACTGCCTGTCTTTGCTTTGTTTCTTTTGGTTGACCGGACTCACACCAGACTTCAGCCAAATGCTATTTTACACAAAGGTGTTAAAATTCCATTGCCAGAATCAAACCAGACGTGCCAAATGTACAGGTGCATCTCAATAAATTAGAATGTCGTGGAAAAGTTCATTTATTTCAGTAATTCAACTCAAATTGTGAAACTCGTGTATTAAATAAATTCAGTGTACACAGACTGAAGTAGTTTAAGTCTTTGGTTCTTTTAATTGTGATGATTTTGGCTCACATTTAACAAAAACCCACCAATTCACTATCTCAAAAAATTAGAATACATCATAAGACCAATAAAAAAAACATTTTTAGTGAATTGTTGGCCTTCTGGAAAGTATGTTCATTTGCTGTATATGTACTCAATACTTGGCAGGGGCTCCTTTTGCTTTAATTACTGCCCAATTCGGTGTGGCATGGAGGTGATCAGTTTGTGGCACTGCTTAGGTGGTATGGAAGCCCAGGTTTCTTTGACAGTGGCCCTCAGCTCATCTGCATTTTTTGGTCTCTTGTTTCTCATTTTGCTCTTGACAATACCCCATACATTCTCTATGGGGTTCAGGTCTGGTGAGTTTGCTGGCCAGTCAAGCACACCAACACCATTGGTGTAATTTAACCAACTTTTGGTGCTTTTGGCAGTGTGGGCAGGTGCCAAATCCTGCTGGAAAATGAAATCAGCATCTTTAAAAAGCTGGTCAGCAGAAGGAAGCATGAAGTGCTCCAAAATGTCTTGGTAAACAGGTGCAGTGACTTTGGTTTTCAAAAAACACAATGGACCAACACCAGCAGATGACATTGCACCCCAAATCATCACGGACTGTGGAAACTTAACACTGGACTTCAAGCAACTTGGGCTATGAGCTTCTCCACCCTTCCTCCAGACTCTAGGACCTTGGTTTCCAAATGAAATACAAAACTTGCTCTCATCTGAAAAGAGGACTTTGGACCACTGGGCAACAGTCCAGTTCTTCTTCTCCTTAGCCCAGGTAAGACGCCTCTGACGTTGTCTGTGGTTCAGGAGTGGCTTAACAAGAGGAATACAACGACTGTAGCCAAATTCCTTGACATGTCTGTGTGTGGTGGCTCTTGATGCCTTGACACCAGCCTCAGTCCATTCCTTGTGAAGTTCACCCAAATTCTTGAATCGATTTTGCTTGACAATCATAAGGCTGCGGTTCTCTCGGTTGGTTGTGCATCTTTTTCTTCCACACTTTTTCCTTCCACTCAACTTTCTGTTAACATGCTTGGATACAGCACTCTGTGAACAGCCAGCTTCTTTGGCAATGAATGTTTGTGGCTTACCCTCCTTGTGAAGGGTGTCAATGATTGTCTTCTGGACAACTGTCAGATCAGCAGTCTTCCCCATGATTGTGTAGCCTAGTGAACCAAACTGAGAGACCATTTTGAAGGCTCAGGAAACCTTTGCAGGTGTTTTGAGTTGATTAGCTGATTGGCATGTCACCATATTCTAATTTTTTGAGATAGTGAATTGGTGGGTTTTTGTTAAATGTGAGCCAAAATCATCACAATTAAAAGAACCAAAGACTTAAACTACTTCAGTCTGTGTACATTGAATTTATTTAATACACGAGTTTCACAATTTGAGTTGAATTACTGAAATAAATGAACTTTTTCACGACATTCTAATTTATTGAGATGCACCTGTAAGTCAGATTTGGCCCAAGTTTTATTGCTTGATCTGTTTCTCACCCGAAACCTATTATATCGCTTCTGAAGATATAGATTTAACCTCTGGAGTCGTTTGGATTACTTGTATGTTTCCTTTATGTGATTTTTGGAGCTACAAATGTCTGGCCACCATTCAATTTATTGTGAGGACCTACAGAGCTGAGATATTCTTCTAAAAGTCTTCGTTTGTATTCTGCAGAAGAAAAAAAGTCATACACATCTGGGATGGCATGAGAGTGAGTAAATGATGAGAGAATTTTCATTTTTGGGTGAATTATTCCTTTAATAGGATAAGTAATTATGTTCAGTTGGTATTTGAATTGTTCTATTAAGTTGGATCTTTTAAAGGGGCATTCAGTAGTTCTCTAGCTAGTGTTAGCATTGCTCTTCTTCATGTACTTTAAGTACCGATATGACAGTGGTGTTAGATGCTGAACTGCCATCTTTCAACATGGATCAGCATGATCATCTCTGCTGCCCCCTCCAGCTCTGGAATATCATTTGCATCTGGAAAATGTCAGAGTTTGAGGTAATTTCTAAAGTTATTTATTACTACTATAATATAATTGCTTTGAGTTCAAACAAACGTCAGAAATCAAGTGAACATGCTTCTACAGTTAAGGACAGATTATTATTGTCCCTCATATCAATAATCTTTGGAGACTGTCTACATTTCACGTTATTTCTAAAGACAGTTATTACCTTTATTAGAGAACTGCTTAGCGTAAAATGAACCTCATTTTTGACAAACCTGTTTTTTTCCCAAGCAACCAACACCATGGTTTACACAGAATCCACAACAATCGCTGTGCCAAGCTACTTTGTACTAAAGGAATGAAGACGTAGATGCCTTACCGTCAGACGTTTTTTTGCTTCTTCGGCAATACAGCTACTGGATCTCCCGTTGTCTCCGCTGCTAAAGCATGATATATATATATATATATATGTTCCATTGTGTTCTTTTCGCTCTTCGCATCATCAAACAACAAAACTGTGTGCTACATAAGCATAGCCCAGTGTATCTACATAGGCGGCAGCCAATGAGCACAAGGATTCTCTTCTTCGATGTTTAGTGAAACACAGCGGGTCATGTTATTTCAAAATGGCGAAACACATTAAAGGGGTGACCCGCACCATGTAGAATAAAAAACTTTTTTATAGAAAACTATTATGAGTACAGTCTTCATCTTATGTGAGTGTATACCATTCAGATCACTCGTCACAAAAACACAATTCATTCGTTAATGTGTAAAACTTTTTAAATTTGCCCCAAATTACTGAATGCACCTTTAAATAAATCAGTTGATCCCATTCACAAAACCAGTCTGATCTGGTTTTTGAGTTAACATATTTAACCATACAGGTGCAGTGGTTAATAGCTCACTGGAGGGGAATATGAGTAAATTACGACTTCAGTTTCAGTCTGTTATCATATTGAGTCAGAAGATGTGGAAAATAGTGCACAAGTCATATGGACCCATTTGTATTATACTTATTTGATGCTTTTTGTCATTTTTGGAGTTTGACTGCCCCAGTCCTCATTGACTTGAATTATATGGAAAAAATTAGTACATTATTTAAAAAAAAAAAAAAAAAAAAAAAAAATCTTGAAATTTATTTAATGTTCCACAGAATAGAGTCATACAGGTTTAAAAAAAAAAGTGAGTAAATGATGACTGAATTTTCAGTTTAATTTTCCATAGATGATAATAATAATAATAAACATTTAAATGTGTCGTTCCTTTAACATATGTAATATATTTAAGTGTTTATACATTAAAACACAAACTGGTCTTTTAATCATCTGTTGTTACATTCCCAAAGTAACTCGACTCCAGCCCACTCATTTGCTTCATCCCTTGTTCTTTCCATCCCTCTCAGCTTGACCTTAATTGATAATAATGAGGGAGAGATTATTCTCTCCGGTCTCTCCTCTCGGTGCGTAGGGAGAAATTTCCGTCTGCTTCCGAAGCACCAGATTTCACTTACAGAACTTCCTTTACCAAACTTGCACAACTTCTCAATTAATCCACATTTGTGTAATAAAGTTTCATCTGGTTTGACATTGTGAACTGCAATGTGAAGTGTACGGCTGTGTGGGGCCACCTAGATGTTCCAAAACAAGTTATAATATATGTGTTATTACTTGTTACATTTCATATAACTAATTTCTGGAAATATATATATATATATATATATATATATATATATATATATACACTGTATATATACTATATATATTCAATGAGAAAAACAATTAGGGCAGGACCACTGATATATGTATATACTGTATATATATAGAACTGGATCGCTGATGCAATGTTAAACTGCCAGCAGGAGGTGAAGCCACCGGAAGTGTTCGAGCGGCCTTCTTAGTATGCCCAAACTGCCATAGAGCATCAATGACTGACAGGAGAAAACACCCCCGTTTCACCATCTCCGACCTGCGGATACAACATTTGCATTTCGCCCTGTAGTGACAATCATGTTTAATGTTTGATTTGCTTGTTATGGATAATATTTGTTACAAGGGAGAATATATACGCGGATCACGATGTCAGAGCATTCAACTGCCCTGGTGTTCAGTCTATCAGTGCAGCACAACGATCACCAAAGGAAAGACCAGGATTTCTAAATCGCCTTAAATGCCTTTGGTTTTGCTTGTTTTCATGTTGAAGTGCTCTCTGTAGTCATACATGGATACATGTCATATACGTGTTCATTTGCCATTTAAATCTAGCGTATCAGTTTAATTTTTACCAACTTTGCTTTGTGTGTCTCGCTCAATCTCAGCGCCCGCTGCGTGTGTGATAGAGGGAGAGAGAGCGTGTGCTCTTATTCAAGTGACCGCGAGAACAAGGCACTTTTTGATAAAAACATAAAACAAGTAACTCTGAACAAACACTTCGGTGATCACAATAAATAAGTCTGAAAATGTCTGTTTGTATCTTACCTCAGTTTCATTGAACTTGGTTACATTCAGCTGATCTGTTCGCTGATGAAGTTTGTTAGAGGTGGATACTGTTTTATATACAGTAGATATACATAACTCGCTGGGGCTTTCAAGACAGGAAAAATTCCCGACTTTAAATAAATAAATAATTACATGTGTGGGACGTTTGCGCTCTAGTGATATACATGCCGATTGCAGATATAAAATAGGTGATTGAATTATTAATGTTTATTTGCTGAAATTAGATGATTTCCTATTAAGTCAATAGGGACATTGGAATGTTTGGGCATAGCAATATGGCGGCGCAGTGGCTTCACTGATATGATGTCATGAGCAATCCAGTTCTATATATATATATATATATATATATATATATATATATATATATATATATAGTATATATCAGTGGGCAGGACTATATTTTATCCATCGGGAATCAATTGGATTTTGAGCAGTGGTCGTTCTGCACCAGAGTAGAACCAGACCTTAATGTAAGGTCTACTTTTCTGACTACCCTACGTCACTAGGGGTACATTAATTCATGACTGCCTCTACAGTGAAAAAAACCTCAGTGCCTACTTAAAATCATCACCCTTGGCCCCGCCCACTAGCGCTCAGTTCAGACACTCAGAGAGAGAGAGAGAGAGAGAGAGAGAGAGAGAGAGAGCAGAACAGGTGTAATGTTGCTAACTACTCCTGAAAACCAAAGGGGACCCATCAGGACTATTTTATTTTTTACAAATTCATGCTCTCGGCAGACATCTTTGACCGCTTGATACGTATCTCAAGTCACTTTTAAAAGATGTGGTGTCAAGTTACAACTCTAAAGAGGAGAAGCCATTCGGTTTCATTCAGCTGCTGCATCTTTTTGTTTTGAGCACAAACGCGTCATGGATGTGTTCCTTTGCCCATTTGTGCTATTTTTAATTGTTGGTGTATGAAAACATGCGCTAGATGGACGTCTTTGACCGTTTTGATGCGTTTCCAGCTATGTGATGCTGTATGTGTGCGTCTAGCTCACACCGTGCTTTGGACTATGTGTGTGCACCATGTGGATGTGTCTGCATCGTATTTCAGCATAGATTGCATGGGTTTTTTTTTTGGCTCATATCAGCTTGGATTGCTTGAGAACCAGTCATATTACGATTCAAGCTTTGCAAAGCAACTATTATTGAAGGGCAGGGCAGTTAAAAATACTCTGACCCGATCGCAAAACAGTAAGTAAACAGTTTAATTAATGAATATTTCAAATGTCATGACTGTTTGATAGTTTATGGTGTTAACAGTTGTGCTTGAGATGAACAGTTTAATATATTCGGATGCAATGTGTTGGATGTGTGTTATGTGTGAACCCTGAAATTTAGTTTTATAATGTTTTGGTGCTTGTTCATTCTTTTTCGATCGAGTTTCAAATATGGCTGATTTCGAGGGGCTATATGCTGTTAGCCAATCATATCAGTGGGCATTTACGTTGAAGTTTTAAGGAGGCGCTTATGTCAAAACTGAGTGTTTCAGACAGAGGGCCAGAGACAGGGTGAAAAATGATCATATATTACTAAATTATCACTGTTTTGATGCAAAAAATAAATACAAAAATAACAACACTATCAGTGGACCTTAGGGAAGATAATAAAACTAAATATATATATATATATATATATATATATAAAGTTTCATGACCCCTTTAAAGCAGATATACACTTAGTCTTTCTCTTCTGGGACAACAGACCAAAATATTGGTGACTCACCTTGCACTACTCAGATTTTGTCCAATTTAATGCTCTCTAGAATAAGAATGTCCCTCCCCCAATACCAACTGCAACTGACTAGCAAGTAGGAAATTATGGTTCACGATTGTGCTGTTTGGCTACTGGTTAGTATTATTTCTTTCCGCACTCAGCCTAGGTGATGTCAGCTAACAGAGTCGTTTCAGTTGCGGAGCAAACTTCTACATTTTGATGAAATATTACGAAGACTTGTTTCCTTTGGAATGATGTGCACTGATGAATCGTGCACAATACAACCAGGAAAATGTATTAATAAAGTAAATAGGGTCAGTATTAATGTCATGTTGACTTTAATATCATCCTCTCCTGCTGAGAGATGGAGTGTGTGGTTCAAGCTAGACAAACGGTGGTTGACCTGCGTGAAGGCCTGCACTCCCCCTAAGTCTGGTCAGGGCCTTTTGATTGACTCTTTGACAAGCTCTCCTTGCCCTCTCTCCCCAGGCCTCTGTTGGCTTTCTTCACTGAATCGTTAAACAGATCCTGTCTCCTCTCAAACTAACTTCACTGTCCTTCACCCTTCACCCTCACTGGGAGAGCTGGGTGCGTCCGAGTCTGTGCGTGGGAGTGAACACGACTGTGTTTCACAGTGGGTTATTCCAAGAAAATAATTAGAAGACAACCACGCTTGTGTGTCTTCACTGGGTGACCTGGAGATGTCTGACTGCAGTGCCCTGGAAATGTCTGACTGCAGTGCCCTGGAAAGAGAAGTTAGGTCAAACATGGGCGGTTTAGCCTTGAACTGAGAAAGTGATGGGATTTGTGATCTATCTGGTAGAATAGAATAGAATAGAATAGAATAGATCAAGATAGGAGAGAACACAATGGATTACTGGAAGAGAAGATAATAGAACAGAATAGAATAGGACTCACATACTGAACAGAATGGAACATAGTGCTAGAATAAAATAGAACATTATAGGCTGGAACATAATAAAATAAAACAGAACTGTATAGAATAGAACACAATATTGCTTAGAATAATTGAATAAAAATAATAGATCAGAGCATAATACAATAAAATTGAACAGAAAGGAACATTAAATGAATGAAACAGAGCTGAATGGAATGGAATGGAACATAATATAAAAGAACCAGTGGAAAAGAACAGATAGTGATAGAGTAGGATTAGGTGGAAAGGAACGTAATAACAATGGAATGGTACAAAATATACTAAAAAGTATAATATAGATCGCAGAACACAATATGAATGGAAAATAATAGAACAGAATAGAGTGGGACTCATATATAGAACAGAATGGAACATAGTACAATAGACCAGGGTGGAACATACTAGAATAAAACTGAACAGAATAGGACATTTTAGGCTGGAACATAATTGAAAATAACAGAAATAAATAGAACATGATAGAGCAAAACAGTGTAGTAGAACAGAGCACATATTATATAGAATGGAGTTGCACATAAAAAAAATTGAACAGGGTGGAATAGAACAGAACATGATAGAGCAGAACTGAGTAAAGTGGTACAGAATAGAATAAAATAAAATAGAAAAGAGTAGAATAGAGCACTGCTTAAGTACATTAAATAGTGAAGAACATAATTAGATGACAAAAGAGCTTGTTCATCTTGACCGTCTTATCTGGAGATGTGTGACTGCAGTGTGCTGGAAAGAGAATTCTGATCAACCTGGCAGTTTAGCCTTGAAAGCTGGAAAGTCGCAGAATTCGATGTCCGAATTCTGGTGTATGTATTTGGTCTGCTAACCTGTTAGATCTCTCTCTCTCTCTCTCTCTCTCTCTCTCTCTCTCTCTCTCTCTCCCCCTGTCTCTGTCATTGATCAGTGTATAGCTGTGTTAGCCGAGCTCCAGTGAGCTGCTATGATGGAGTCGACGTGATGTCATCACACTTTATTCTGAGGATCGTTAGAGGCAGGCATCAATTTCCTTCACTCTATAAAAATATCAAAGTGATTAAGCACACCATCGGTTTCCCCAAATATCAATACATACCTCCAGAGCCTGCTTCAAAGGAAATGGCCGATAAAGCCATTTCCTTCCCATCACATGTATATGCTCTGCTCTGGATCTTCTGGAGAAACAGGAACACTTCTTACAACTACACAAACTGTTCAATAGTAGTAGTAATAATAATAATAATAACAACATTGCTCACATGATTTACATAAACTCTTCATTGGAGTAATAATGATAAAAAAGAGTAGAATAGAGCAGAATAGAATGGAACAGTATTATAAAATAGAAAAAAAAATAGAATAGTATAGCATAAAACCAGTACAAAATAACAATGCAATGGAATAACATAGAATATAGTCATATAGAATAGAATGAAGCACAACTTAAAAATAGAACAAAATAGAGCAGAATGGAATAGAACACAATGGTGAAATAAAATAGAATATAAATAAATATAAGAGTAAAACAGACCTGTATTGAATGGAAGACCCTAGAAATAAATTGAATAGGAAAAAAAGAATTTAAAATAGTATTATAGAATAGAGCAAAGCACAATAGAATATAAAAGAGCAAAATAGAATGCAACACAATGACATACAATAGAATTAAACTGAATATAATGGAGCAAAACAGATGCACAGGTAGCTGTAATAACCTGCTGGGCATTATTGCCTGCTGCACCTCCACCAGTGCCTTCAGCCCAGCTGCAGGGTCATCAGCTGGGAGCCACCTATCTTCAATATTTCACCCATTAATCCCAGAACGTCTCCTGGTGGTGGGGCAGCGGTCAGGGACGTCTCCCTGCCACCTCCCGCAGCTGGATCCCCTCCAAAGCCTCTCATCCTTGTCTTCCCATCCAGTCGTCCTTCCTTCACAAATTACTTGCAACCAGGATTCTACATGTCATAATACCTCGACACGACCATACTTGCCAGCACGTTGGCCAACTGGAACTGAGATGCGTACTCAGTGCCTTGCTGGCACTGGAACCGTATCTCTCGGTAACTTAGTGCCACCGGTTCTGTATGGTATACTACCTCATTACAAGCCCTCATCACATATCACCCAGGTTCCCTATTCCTCAGTTTCCTACTTTTGAAACCCCACTTTTTGTCCTTCCTTCTTAATCATAGCCAGAAACTCCCCTTCTCAGCTTCCTCTGCCAGTTCCTTCAAATACTTTTTTAAAGCTGCTCCTACGATGCCAATGTCTCTAAATAGGTTTTGCATTGACGTTCCCATAAATCCTCGGCACCCAACCTCCACAGGGTAGGTGGCAGTCCTCCATCCATTTTCTCTGCATTCTGCAGCCAGATCTGCATATTTTAGCTTCTTCCTCTCATAGGCTGTCTCCAGACCCTCTTCCCATGGAACAGTAAGCTCAATCATTACTATTTTCCTAGATGAAGTCGACCGCAACACTACATCCGGCCTCAAGGAGGTAATGGCAACCTCGGTAGGAAATTTTAGCTGCTGGCCAAGGCTGACCATCATTGACCAATCACTTCCAGGTGCCAGGCTTGATCTGGCTTTCCTCCATGCTGTGCCTTGTGCGGCACCTCCCTTTTTAACAAAAAGGAACATGGTTGCCTTTGTTTGCCTTTACTCTGTGCACCTCCTGCTCATGCTGCCACCTGTACCATCCTTGTGCCAGGGCAGTCTTGCACCCAACCAATATGTGCTGCAAGTTTGCTCTTGGGGCCTCACAGAGGGGGCACATCTCCTCTTTGCCATACCACAGAGACAAATTCCCAGGGCTTGGTAGGGTATCGTAGGCAGATCTTATTAGTAAACTTAGCCTGGCCTGGGGTACCTTCCACAGGTCAGCCCATCCTAACACTCAATCAGATGTCCCCTCCCATATTGTCCAGTGCCCTTGCTGCTGCTGCTGCTGACCACCGTTTGGGAACCACCCCCCATCCAAGGCCTGTTCTTCCTGACTGTGTTCTTCCAACAATCTCTTGATGCTTCAGTCTTGACAACTGCCTGGTTTACGACCTCCTCTGCCTTCCAAGTTCTGCTTGTTTGAACTTGGACTTGACCTGCCCTCACTGCCTGGTCTGTCGATTCCCTTAGCTCCATAACAAGCCTGGTCTTTTCCTGCTTGTAGCCCAGAGAGTGATTTTAAAGGCAGTTGTAAAGCATTTCTTCCAAACATTGCTACATCTGAGAGACAATGTGGCAGGCCTAGCCACTTCCTGATATAACTGTTGGCCTTGGTGTCCATCCTTGCCACTGCTACTGCACATTTTTAGTGGCCACATCAGGTGAAGTGTAAATTGGTAACACCAAACCTTGAATTTGCCTGGGAGATGACAATTGTCTATCTTATCTAGGCCCTCTTTCAGTTGCTTCAGGACCAACTCTGCCATGTGTTTGTCTGAAAGTGTGAAAGTGAAAGCTGTGTATTCTCTCCTTAAACTTTGAATAGGCTGCTCTGCCACAACCGGGATTCTTTCCCCCTCCACCTCAAATGAAATCCAATCATCCCTCACCCTATTTCTAATAGAAAGACTACATGATTTTGTTGGCTTAATCTTCATTCTGTCCCATGCCAATAGCTCTTACAGCAGAATAGAATGAAACACAAATGTACAAAATAGAATAGAAAGACATGGAACAGAGTAGAACGGAACAGTAAGGAATAGAGAACAATAGAAAATATAATAAAATAGAAAAGAACAAGCCTGTAGATCAGTTGAAACACAATAGAACAGAATAGCATTGAAATTAGTCATATAGAATATAAACAAAGCACAATTTAAAAATGTAACAAAATAGAGCAGAATAGAATAGAACACAGTGGTGAAGAAGAACAGAATATAAATAAATAGAAGAATAGAATAGACCAGTATAGATTGTAAGACCTTAGAATGGAAATGAATAGGAAAGAATAGAATTTAACATAACATTACATAATAAAAAAGCACAAAAATAGAGCAAAATAGAATGAAACAATACATAAAATAGAATTAAACAGAATATAATGGAGCACAATAGAATGGAACACAACAGTACATAATATAATAGAAAGAAATGGAACGGAGTTGAGCGAAACAGTAAGGAATACAGAAAATAGAAACATAGAATAAAATAGAATATAAAATAGAACAAACCAGTATAGAATAGAACACAGTAGAACAGAATAGCATTGAAATGAGTAATAAAGAACAGAATTAAACACAATGTAAAAATATAACAGAATAAAGCAGAAAAGAATAGAAGATCAGAATAGAAATTAATAGAATAATAGAACAGACCAGTATAGAGTAAAAGACCCTAGAATGGAACTGAATAGACATGAATAGAATTTAGCATAACATTACAGAATAGAAAAATGAATAGACAAGAACAGAATTTAACATAACATTACAGAATAGAACAATGCACTAAATAATATAATAGAGCAAAATAGAATGAAAACAATTACATAAAATAGAATTAAACAGAATATAATGGAGCACAATAGAATGGAACACAACAGTACAGAATAGAATGAAATGGAACGGAACAGTAAGGAATACAGAAAAATAAAACATAGAATAAAAGAGAATATAAAATAGAATAGATTAGATCAAACCAGTATAGATGAAACACAATAGAATGGAATAGCATTGAAAATAGTAATATAGAATAGAACAAATTACAACATAAAAATGTAAAACAATAGAGCAAAATTGAATAAAACAGTGGTGAAGAAGAGCAGTATAGAAATTAATAGAAGAGTAGAGCAGACCAGTATTGAATGGAAGACCCTAGATCAGAATTGAATAGGCAAGAATAGAATTTAAAATAATATTATAGAATAGAACAGAGCAAAATATTATGCAACACAATAGCAAGATACAATTAAACAGCATACAATCAAATAGAACAGAACAGTAAAGAATACAGCACAATACAAATTAGAATAGAATAGAATAGAAAACTGTTAGCTGTTTAAGTACAATAGATAGTGGAGATGCTGCTGTTAATCAGTACTGTAAGATAAAAGGAGAGGTGGTGTAGTGTGCTTTTCCTCCACTTATGTTTATAGAGTTCTGCTCTCTAGAGGGGCCGCTGCCAGCTGGCTCATGGATCCACAGGGGCCCGCCTGACTGCAGATGACACGTCTGAGTGCTGGATCAGTCTGTCACTAGCGCACACACTAGAGAAGTGCCCTGTGACTCTGTCTTTCTGTCATAAACCCATACGAGTGTCCCACTACAAGTCAGTCAATGAATGTACTGTACGAGCGCCTGTAGGTTTGAAGCTCTTCTAAAGGACACGTGCCACCTGGAACGAGTCCAGCTGGGAAAAATAAGAACCGAAGACTTAGAACCTAAAACATCTCTTCTGAAGACTGAGAGAGAGAGAAATATTGAAATTCTAACCAGGCATCTTTATATTTTCAAACGTAATTAGACTTTGAGCATAACAATACTCATGTTAGTCTAGCCCACACATAACAGCTTGAATTCACAGTTATAACCTGCTAGTTAAACAGCATTTGTGATCTGCTTTGTGAGGGGTGGGAATTGGTGGGGTTACGCTATAAAGGTTAACATAACTGTGTGTGAAAATAATTGCAAATTAAATGTAATTAGCGCTACCCAATCAACGTTATGAAGTCTATCTCAGCATGATGCTGCGCTAAGCCTTTTTAATTAAGGATAGAACAATTAGACACTATAAATTAACACAAGATACTTCAATTAAGACAGCACCCTCAGATTATCATAGACCATCAGCGAACTTTCAGCCGGGCTGTGCTTTGGTGGCCAATTTTACAATTAATATTACAATGTAAAAACAAGTTTCTAAGACAACAATGAAATTAATTTAGGGACAGTCGTAATAAGGGTTGGCCAATAGAGCTAAAACACAGCTCGATAGTTTTCAGCCTTTTGACCATATTCAATACATAACTCAGTATTTATGTATTTAATGTGAAATGGCTTAAAAGGGTGATTTTTTTTTTTCTTCTTCAACCAAACAGCTATTGTTGCCAATTACATTTGAAATGTTAAGAACAAGAAGTAAAATACAGTAAATACTGTATTTCATTAAAAACAATATAGAAATGTTTTCAAAGTATATTGAATTGTTTTCATTTAAGTACACCAAATGTATATCATATAAACAATACATAATGATAGACAACAATATTTACCTACATATATTTCTAGTAAAACTTTAATACTTGAAAAAAGAAAATTCAATATTGATGTTGAATATATTCAATATATGATTCACAGAAGTTAATTAAACATACCAGCTCTATTATCATTTTTAATCCTGAAGTAAAAAAAATAAAATAAAAATGCCAGTAAAACATATCCGCGAGTATATAAAACTAATGGTGTAATCTTTACGAAACTTAATGACCAAATAAAAAGCACTCTAAAATCATCATGATATTCACATTGTTTCATCATTTTAAATAGGCAGCAAAATTATCGTAAATATAGCATGAATATTTGTTATATTGCCCAGCCCTTTGGTTATGGTGATTGGTGTGTATACGCGTGTGTGTGTGTGTGTGTGTACACTTTGGAGTGTAAACTGGCTCCCGGCAGCTTGGCAGCATTAAGCATGTGTGTATTGGTGATGCGTAGACAATCGGTTAGATTGTATTGATCAGTTAGATTGCTATCTGACTAACCTGTCTGTCTCCTTTAGTGGCATCACCTTCATGCTTTGAGGAAATGGAGGTCAAAGGTCGTCTGGGTTCAGGAGTGTGTGACACCAAAGATGGATGTGTGTCTTATGAGTGAGAGAGTCGGTCGATTGAAGTGAACGTTAAATCAAGAGGACGTTTGTCTGGGACACAGACAGCAAAATAGAAACTCGCCGATAGGAGGAAGTGGGCCGTATTTTAACAGTCAAATCTGAAGGGAAGAGGACGGTGTAGATGACATTATTCCGAACAATGATCACATCGCAAGGTTTTACTATTGACACACACTAAAAAAAACATAGTCTTTAACATCCCAGTTGTTTCTCATAGACAGCAGTTAGATTAAAAGAAGAGCAAATGGAGATTTTTGCTGAAGTTTTAACAAAAATCCCAAAGGTGTCTCCTCTAGAGTTTCAGGAGAGAATGTCTCAAACTGTGCTCAGATTTGCCAAGGTACCAAAGTCTGCAACCAAAAATCAGAGATCACAATGTGAACTCCAACATGTCTCATCAAATACTTCCAAGACCACATTCATTTTATAGCTCGATACTAATGTCAGTGCTTATGTCAACCTTTATTTAAATGTCCATACTTTAGATTTTAAATCTCATGTTTTATATCTGTAAGTATATATATATATAGGTTTCAATTTAATAGCTGTACAGTATACACCGATAAGCCAAAACATTATCACAGGCATTAAGAGGCCACTGCCTGCAATGATGTTTAGATAGGTGGCACGTGTCAAATTGACATCCACATGAATGGCCGGACCCAGGGTTTCCCAGCAGAACATTGCCCAGAGAATCACACTCCCTCCACTGGCTTGTTGTCTTCCCACAGTGCATCCTGGTGCCATCACTTTTCCAGGTAAACGGCACACATGTACACGGCCAACCACATGATGTAAAAAAAACAGAACTCATTGGACCAGGCGAAATTCTTCCACTGATCCAAGGTCCAGTTCCGACGCTTGCGTGCCCATTGTACACGCTTTCAACGGTGGACAGGGGTCATCATGGCACTCTGACTGGTCTGCTGCCTAGTCTACGCAGCCCCATACACAGCAGGGTGCGATGCCCTGTGTGTTGTGACACATTCCTCCCATAACCATCATTCAAATTTTATGTGACTTGTGCCACAGTGGACCTTCTGTCGGTTCGGACCAGACGGGATAGCTTTGTTGCCCTCATGCATCAATGATCTTTGTGCTTCCAACACCCTGTCACCGATTGGTAGTTTGTCCCTGCTCGGACCACTGTCGGTAGGTACTCACCACTGCTGACCGGGAGCACCCCACAAGCCTTGCCGTTTCAGAGATGCTCTGACCCAGTCATCTGGCCATAACAATTTGGCCTTGTCAAAGTCGCTCAGGTCTTTACTTCTGCTCATGTCTCCAGCATTCAACATGTTGACTACAAGAACTGATTGTTCGTTTACCATCTAATCTACCCAGACCTTGACATGTGGCCTTTTTAAGAGATGATCATCATTATTCGCTTGACCTGTGAGTGGTCATAATGTTTTAGCTCATCAGTGGATGTAAACAATTATTTGTGTGTATTTTTATTTCACATTTAAAGGAATTTTAAGAGGAAAATCTGATACTCAGAGACCCTCAGAGACCCAAGCAGTGATATTTATGTATATAAAAAAAATAAAAATCACCTCATTGAAAAAATTTTTAGGAAGCCACTGGTTGTAGAAATGGTAATTTTTTTATTTTATTTGATTTTTCATGCATATACTATACATGTGGGGTGAATTTTATTTTGCAAAATTGTAATACTGGGTATTTAAGGTTGCCAAATTTCACCGCTGTTTTAAGGCAATATGTGACGTTTTTTAACACAATTCAATATGTGAAAAATAGGCCTAAATTATTATAAGCAGTAAGGGTAAATTCATGAAGAGTTAAGAAATGTATTTCCTTTTTTTATTTATTTTTTTTATGACAGAACAGCACAGAAAACAATTGCAAACTCCATTGTTTGAATATAGAAAAAGTATGACCGCTAATGACTAGTATTGCATTTTTGCTATGCTTAAAAAAGGTGAATATTTTTGCAGGATGCATTTCTGTTCCACAGTGAGAATTGTTCTGTTTGTTTTGAGTGACCTGCTTAGACCCGACCCAACAACATTTCTCAGCCAATGGCGTGGGTTGGGGGCAGGGCTATCTCTTTGTTTGACCAATGGCAGACAGAAGCTCATTTAAAAAGCTTTTCTGAAACAAAGTTTATTTTTGCAATTCTGTTTGGTGCGCTAGTGTCACAGAAATTACATCAGCTTTAAGAAAAAAAATAAAAATATTACAGGTCAGATAATTGCTTGTAAAATTGCTACATTTGTTCCAAAATTGTTAGCAACAAGCTAACAACTAGCCGTGGCTTTTTTGTGTGACTTTAGCAAGATGTGACCATTTTTATGCATGTTGTCCAGAACTGTTGTTGTAATACAATTCGTGTGTCAGCTATTGTTATGAGTAGTTTTTATACATAAGTAATGAATATTACATATTATTGAATTGCTTTAAACAAACGCTATGCTGGGTTAAATAAAATCTATGAAACCAAATGTTAAATGTTGGTCAGAGTTTGGGAAATTGTTTCCAGCAAAAATATTTACCATTTTAACTGCACTTTGCTTGGGCGGGCGATCTGACCATCAATGGCAATTTGATGCTCTTGTTGTCCACCAATTTTAGGCAGCTTACGACACTGTCAAGCAACAGCCTGTCCAGACCGAGTTTTGCTCTTAAAGCTGCTGTCATCAAAGGCTAAATAAAACGGTTCAGGGCAGGAGGGGTAGAGAGTGGATCAAAGATCAATAAGGCCAAAAGAGACACCTCCCATCCCACCCCTAACAGTAAACACATGCATTTAAATCAGCCATCCACTGGCTGCCGTAACTATGACAAATGATGTTGTATGTAATTTTTTTTCTATTAACATAAAGTGATATAAACTGAAGGACACTAGTCTATAGAGGGTGTTAGCAGCTAATGTTCCGTATCAGATGTGGACAATGTCAGGGCTGAATACAGATTACGCAGTGTCCTTCCACCCCTCAGGGAATTACGCTTTGACACTGAATTGGCTGCCAAGTGTATTGGTGCAACTCACTGGTGCCAGCCCTGTCTTCACTGGACTATTAACCCCTCTGCACTAGCAACCCGCACAGTCCTGCATCCTAACCTCGTCCTAAAGGTGTGTGTATCCGCTAACCTGCTAACTCCTGAGAAAGGTTTTGAAGTGTAGAGTTGTTACTCTGCAAGATGCAGGACTATCGGTCTATTCTGCCGTGAAATCAAACCCCGGCCCTCGCCGTGTCTCGGAATAACCTCTAGATAGTCATGTTTGTCAAACAGCTTTTGCCATCTTGTTTGAAACCACATTTCATCGGGTCAAACTTTGAGGTCACGTGGCAAATTGCGAATCTGAAGGAACTGAATATTTCAAAACACCAGAGAGAGTGTGATGTGTCTCCTTTTGCTTTTTTGTTTTTGTTTTTTGGTCAGTATGGCTGAATAAAAGATAAAAGGCAGGAAAGTGGAGACATATGTATTAGTGGTAAGTAAGACGTGAACTGTAGCCACGTCTAAGATGGAAATCCGTCTTGCGTGCTGGGAATATGATGAATGTGGTCCTCATGAGCTTTGACATGCTGACGGTGAAGGAGGACTCCAGTTCTCTTTTTCCTGTAATTCATCTACACTCTTTACACAACTGGGGTCTTCTACGCTTGTTTCAATCTCCCAGAATCCATCAGTGCTCCAGTCTCTCATGTCTTCATCTGTGGCATTGGCCATTGGGTGATACTATATCCTTCAAGTGCAGCTTTCTACCAAATGCAAACAGTTGTTGGAAGGATTTCTGGCTTCGTAACTGTTAGACATCAAACCTATTAAAACTTTGAGTAATAGCTAAAAAAACAAAGCAAAAAAACACAAAAAAAACATTGGATTTTAGGAGTAAATGGATTGGCATTTTGTCCATTGTTAGTCTCAGCCACAGATGGCGCACAGATGGAACATTGTCTTATGTATATTGTACGCTAAGTTGGCTAGATCACTCAAGATAGGCCACATAGCATGTGGGTTTTTATCAGTTTAACCTTGATACCAAAGTTCTGTTTACAAGGTACCAGGCTGCTACAATGAGCACTTCTGAGGAAGAACTGGTCACTGGAGTTTTAAAGATTCACCATTTGATATGAGATTTACTTGCACCTTTGCCAGCGCCATATGTGACAGGAGCAGGGCTGTGCATTGCAACAGTTTTGGTTGTATTTGTGATTTTAAATTCTGATATGCGATGACAAATTTGTATCCATTTGCACATCTGCGATAATTGTCTTCTCCATCTACGAGGAGCATTGTAACAAAGAACATGTACAATGTGTCTGATGTCTGCTTTGCTATAACCACATCTCGTGCGCTCAAGCTTGAGCAGGCTGCAATTGGCCTGTTGTCAGGGTCATGGTAAGATTAAGGTTTAAGAGCTGCAAAAACTGAAGTGATCAATAAAAACGTGAGATATATTATTACGTTTGCCTCCAAAGTATGAGAATATAGTTGCTCGATTCCCAGAGGATCTAAAAAAGTAAGCGTACAAGAGTTATTATTTGAAGAAGGTGTCCGCATGGGAAGTTGGCATGGTGGTTTTCGAGAGTTCCAGTACACTAGGATTGGCCACATTATGCTGACTTATCTCCTATCAGACATTTTTGCATCGGCTCCAGTGTGTTTGCCTTCCCTTATGGCATGACAGGAAGCGCTTTGCTTCAACAGCGTGGGAGACCCGGGTACGAATCCCGCGTTGAAACCAAGAAGTAATCAGGTTTGCATAGCCAGTGACGTGCGCAATTTGGAGGTTGCATTTTTTCCACTAACATTACATTTTTACTCCACTGTAGGTTAGGTTTAGGTTTGTGGTTTGGGTTCGGAGGTTACAGTTTATAAAATATGCACCTAACCCTAACCCTTCACCCAGAAAATGGAGCTCACACGTGCCCATATACCCAACAACAGTTACCGCTTTGGCCACTGGGGGGGCAGTGTTTCACATTTCAGTATGCACAGACCAATTTTAGCCAAAGAAAAGTCAACCTACTGTATTTGAATTAGCTACCATTTTCTTGTGTGCCAGTGGATTATGTTGGTTCCACTGATTTCAGATTTACTTGCCCCTAAATGCCACATAAAATAAGCAAACTTTGGTTGGTCATTGTACATTTTGGGCAGATGACACCATCCTGTCTAATTGGGATTCGAGTTATGCTTCAAAGGACGACTGACTTTCTTCTCTACAGTTTCTTTTACCGCCTTTCTTACTTATTTCGTCACATCTTGCTCTTGTTGCTTTTTTCTGTCAAAATTTTTGTCTCAGTCGTTTTGTCAAATTAAGGCAGTATTTTGTTATGTCTCTGTCTCTCCGTCATGCGTGCTGTTTTCTGTTCCCGGGGGCTGATCTTGAGTCTCTTCTTTAGCGCTGGTGAAATCGTCTGTGCCACCTAACGCCTCTGGCCACGTCTCCTTTGTAACTGATGGGATACACAATGTAAACCAGCCAACAAGCACTTAAAATCCTTCTTATGCCAGCAATCCAGTGACTTAATCGTGACTGAATGGCTGTTGTTTACAGAGAGGTTTGCAGAACAGGAGTCGGGTGTTTTGTCATTTTGCACTGTGGACTTTTATAAAACGAACTCCATTAAAACACACTTTTCACACTATCACTAGTTTATTTCATTTGTCTACTAAAAAAATGTCTCAGCAGTGGATATGCAGGCATCACAGGAGAATTTTCCTGCTTTTCCAGGAATTTTTCTTATTTGGTTTTGAGTCGTAATTTATGTACAAATTGATATATATAAGTGGAATACAATGAATACTGTAATGGTTTGTTTATTACACTCTTTCTTTAGACTATAATATTTTTAATTGCAATAATTTTATGATGATTTTCCACATTTTAAGACAGAAAGTTTGGTTTTGGGACAAGGGTAAAGCAATAAAGTCTACCTAAAAGTAGCAAAAATAAATGATGATGGCACATTAAAAAAAAATGTCATCTAACAAAACGGGGGTCAAGGCTTTGCATTGCAGTGAAACAAAGTTATTTATGTGAGCATGTGCACCTGTGGTTGTATTTGTTGTCTCAGAGCAGTGAAAGTCTGTTGTTCAGTACTCACCTCTCGAATGCCTCTCAACATTATAGTGTGTGCTAACCATATAACACCTCCATGACATCCTCATTTCCACCTGGGCTCTGTCCCTTGTATCTCTCCCCTTTCGTACCAGTAGCAACTAGAGAAACCGGTCTGTGAATTAGAGTGAGTTAATGCTGTTCGCAATGTTGTATATATTGCTATACAGATGTCCCCACATTTGAGTAAAATGGAGAGAGTATTGAGACGATTTATTGAAATTGGCCAGCTTACTGTTTAATTTCACATAATTGCAATAGTAGGAAATACCAGAAGACAACATCAAAATAAGTAATAATAAGTAGCTCATCTGTATCTGGGATTATTAGAAGAAATTTATTTGAATACCTGGCAAAATACAATAGAACTGGTGGTTTTACACTGATACTCTTGAATTAAATATATGGACAATCCATTCACATTGTAAATTTATTTGTCCCAGCAGAAAATATGTTGTGAACCGCGGGGCTGCAGTCCTAGAACAACACATAAAAACTATAACACTCCTCTTCACTTTGCTCAAATCACACAATTACGTGCTTGGTTTATTTTATTTTGTAATATTTTTCCCCAACATTTGACGTATCAACATAGCATTTATGCGCTTAAGTTAAATGAAAAAAATATTATGTTGACACTTGTGAAATTTTATCGATAATTTGCATTTCCACCAGCTATAGCAGAAAACATTTTGATGCGCTAAACCTTTTTTCACAAAAAAATCCTTGGATGGAAACATAGTTGTTGAGGACCATTAAGATTGTTTGCATTGTAACTTTATTTTCAGGACACTTAAGCACATTTTGCACCTTAATTATCATTAGTGTATCACGTCCAGACGTTCAGCTTTTACTATTCCCATTGTTTTCAATGATGATTCTCAATAGCATAACACAGGCATTTTTTTTTTTTCCTGCATTACAGTATTTTTATTTATTTTTATTATTAAAAACAGCAAAACTAAAAAGCAGTACCAAGGCAGTACTACTAGGATTTACAAATACTTCAGAATTTAAATATATATTTTGTTTCTTCACGTTGCGGTAATGAGAATATCACAGTATCTGTCTTTTTTCGCATTGCGGTAATGAGTTTTGAATTGGAGGGTAAAATGTCATTTTTATGAAAATAATGTCTCAGTGTAAAAAAATATATTCATATGCAAAATATAATTACATATTTGTTTGTTTTGATTGTGAAGTATAATAGCACCAGGACATTTTCTTAAAAGGTTTCATTAGAATCACCCATCTGCTGAATTATATGGCATAAATTACCTGTGTTATGATTGCTACATTGTCTCAAATCATTTTGCAAAATTATTTTAACGTGACTTGTTGTACGTATTGCAGCAGTTTCCTGGTGAAATGAACACTCGAGGCACTACAACAGTAATTACTTTTATTCACTTTCACACACATCTTGAGTAAAACAGCAGATTATCAGTTGATAAATACTTTTCGATGCTGTCTTACAACATCTTGTATTTGCATTGCATAGCCAACTACATTTACAAGCTTGTTCGAGTGCGATCAAATTGTGTGACAGCATAACTGATAGAGCGTTTCATTAGTTATGTAAAGGACCAGGGTTCGAGTCTTAAAGAGCAAACGAGTCGACACATGACACCACAAAATGACGTGGTTGCTTAAGCAATTGCATTTTTCATCCTAGATTTGCTTCTTATGACAATATCGGTTAGGTTAAGTGTAGGGAGTTAGGTTTTGTTCATTTAAAACATGCATATGTGGACCAAATAATGCAAAGAAATCCCTTGTTTAATTATTAATGCATCTCGTTTTACCTTTTATTTTGAGACATTCTGACAAGAAGTGATTTTAAATGGTGGTCAGTATTCTCTGCTCTGGTGAAGTGTTGAGAAAGCTTACTGAAGCTCTTTTGAGACGCTTTTGATGTCTGTTTTTACTGGGTGATGCAATGAGGGCCAATGCATATTTTAACATACCTCAGGATCTTCTGCGTGGTGAAAGATGACCTTCCTCTGATAAAAAGATACATCACCGCAGATGTAAAACATATTTGGTTTCCACAATGTGTGTGGCCTTCTACAAAGCCAAGCTGTTAAATCATCAATCAATCAAATAGACTCTTCAAACTCAGACGGCACTGGAAGAAGAAAAATACATAACAGAAGTTCTTCTTTGTGATTAAGAGTGTGTGCCAGACGTTTCAGCAATATACTGCTTTTGTTTTGCAAGTTGGAGGCTTTTCATTCTGAATGTGAGTGTGATCCATCAGAGAGCGTTATGATGAATTGTCGTGTCCTTCAGGAAATGCCCTGAACACTCAGACGCTCACGTTAGCTTCCTCTGAACACTACAGACGTGTGATGGAGATGCTAGTTCTACACTGGCTATGCTAAATTGAGAATACATTACTGAAGTGACAGAGGACAATGTTTCTTTCCATTGTTATCTTATATGGAGGTTGAGTCTGTTGTTGTATTGTTGGACTTCCCAGATTGACAAGCTGAAGGTCTATGGATAGAGCGTTAAAGGAGCCATATTTTATACTTTTGTAGCATTTATTTTTCCTGAGGTCCACTTATAATGTTACTCAAGTTTTTTTGTTTGTTTGTTTTCACTGAAATCAGCCATAATTAATCAGTATTTTTACCATTTTCCACCTCGTGACTGCAGTGTGCTTTTTCTATTTCCCTTTTTGGTTTGTAACCATTAGCACCTAATAAACATACAATAAATCAATCAATCAATCAATTCTAGAGCAAACAGTTTTCCTAAAAATTGTCGTGTCTGCGTCCACATATGCGGACAGCAGGACTAAGTTGTAAAATGTTAAGTAATACCAAACTATAGAAAGTCTGATTTTTTGTTCATCTAATTGTTTATGTTTCCAGGAGTGTTGGATATTCAGATTTTTGAGACGTTACAGACATTAAATCATAAATTAGCATAATTAATTCTGATTCAAAGTAATGGCCAGCATCATCCAATCACTGCCAACCATGTTAAAATAAAATTAAACATTATAAATTCTGAATGTATGTACTGATTACCATTATACATGTCTACCAAACATGTTGAGTGATCCAAACATCATCTGCAGCCTGAAACTGAACTTTTGGTCGGATTTTAGAAGTGAATGCACTTAGCTGCATAGAGAGCTATAGGATGCTCCCTTGCTCCCTATTTAGTGAATGACTTAACCGCCAGTGTGCTGTCTGTCTGCACTCGTCTCAGAAGAGTTTGAAATGCACCTTATTTTCATCCTAACTCCATATAAAGCCTCTGAAAGCAACAATTTGTCAGCTTTTGGATGCATCCATTGATTCGGTTAGACCCAGTTTGATTTCTTCTTTCAGGCCAGAAGTGCATAGACTGGCCTTCAAAAGAACAATATACTGATGAATATTTAGAGAAATTTGTTTGTATTTGTCAATTTTTTAAAACCTAAATTTGACTTGGAAGGGTAAAGTGACTTTACTTGCAAGAAATGCAAGTGTACTCAGTACTTCACCAAATGCAAATGCGCCCCCAGGAAAATGTTTTATTTTAAAACGTAAAAAAAAAAAAAAAAAAAAAAAATAAAATAAAATAAAATAAAATATATATATATATATTTTAATAAGTCATAATAATTTGCAGCATAACTAATGTTTAAGGTAGTGTTTATAAATCAATTTAATGCATCCAATAGCATCAATTTCTTTCAAGAACAAAAATGTCTTCCAAACTTTTAAAGTGTACAGTATATACTGTATGTTATGTAAATGACCTCTGTTTTGATTGGCTATTACCGGTTAATTAGGGTGGGCCAAGTTAATAAATACTGAATGTTGATATGTAAATACTGGCGATGACCTATTTAAAGGAATGGTTTTTTTTTTTTTTTTTTCTTCATATAATTGAAGTGAATGGACACTCCAAAATTACAAAAAGCACTATGAAAGTTACAAATATGTAAGGGATATATGTGATACAAGACCCTTCCGCTTAGCGGGGTTTACTGTGTGATAACAACTAGCTGACTGTACATTATGTACATTATTACATGGCTACATACCAAATAAATAAATGGACATAAAATATTGATTTGCATTGAAATTATGTAATTTGAGACTAAAGAAATCACGGAACAGCTAAAATCCACCTCCAGTTTGCGTCAGAGTTCTGTTGGTGTTTATTTTGTGAAAATGACCGTCTGACTGCACATTATCCAGCTTATTACAAGACAACTTGCCAAATAAATGAATAAATGGACATGAAATATTTATTTGCATTGAAATTATGTAATTATATGAGAAGAAATAAATTCCACATCCAATTTGCATCTGAGTTCTGTTGGTGTTTATTTTGTTATTAATTAACGTCGAACTGCACACTATGCGTCATTTTACAAGACTACTTGCCTAATAAATAAATAAATGTGAATGAAACATTGTTTTGAGTTGAAATTATTATAAATTATTATCTTACTTGTAGAGATCGCACTGTGATCCGAAAAGCAGTAAAGATTACTTGCAATATCCAGATGACCTGTCTGATACGTGGATGTGCGGTTGTTACAGAGAAATATCAGACTGCTAGATGGCGCCATTGACCAATAAGAATCAAGTATTCGAGAGAGCCGTGTTATAAGGCACTTTAATGTCAGTCATGTCATGTTTGTTGTAGGGCTGGGCGGTATATCAAATATACATGATATAATTGTGATGATTTTGCTGATCATATCAAATTAAGCAATATTGTGATTGATTTTAAAGCACTTCTCATTTGTCCATTAAATTTCAAATAGAGCACATCATTAGACTAGTTTCACAATAGTTCCTTGTAGGGCTGCACAATTAATGAAAATAAATAAATACATTAGTTAGTTTGCGTGTGTTGTTTCATGTGCACTGTCAAAGCAAAGAGCTTCAGTTTTTTTTTTTGTGTGTGTGTTTTTTGTTTTTGTTTTACATTCACACAATTCCACACATTTGAAACTGATATACGTTATTATAAAAACCTAATAACGTGACACACAGGAACACAAAAAAGAATTAGATGACAGTGTTTCACCAGAGTTGTAATGAAGAAAAAACTGCAGCTCAAAAGTCTTCTCTCAGTTTTTCCCAAAACAAAAGCTCCCTACAAGTGAAAGTGCAGTAAATATGTCAGCAATATATAACTATAGTAAAAAACAAGCCTAACCCTCATAATAATAATAATAATAATAATAATAATAATAACAATAATATTTATTGTAACACTTTACAATAAGGTTCCATTTGTAAACATTAGTTAATGCATTACGTATCATGAATTAACAATGAACAATATATTTGTACAGCATTTATTAATCTTTGTTAATGTTAGTTAATAAAAATACAGTCATTGTTCATTGTTAGTTTATGTTAGTTCATAATGCATTAACTAATGTTAACATATACAAATTTTGATTTTAACATCATTTAACATGAAATTAACATTAACCAAGAGGAATATATGTTGTAAAATTATTGTTCAGTGTTAGTTCATATTAAATAATGTTGTTAAGTAATGTTAACAAATGGAACCTTATTGTAAAGTGTTACCATAATAATAATAATAATAATAATAATAATTCAGTATTATTACAACCTATAACCTGATCTTTTGGTTTTGCATCCACCAAGTTTCAAATAAAGTGAAGTTGCAGTTTAAAAAAAATAAAAAATATTAACTTAAAAAGTATAATATTATTTGGTATATATTTATTTATGAATATTTTTTGTTGTATCGGTGCATATACATAAAAAAATTAAAAAATTCGTCCTTGGAAAAACTGCGTGAAAAACATTACGTTATAACTTTTAACAAAATGTTTACTTCATGCATTAAACATTTTGAATCTACTTTATAAGCAACAATGTTTGAAATGATGGTTTCTCTCTTTTAAGCTATTTCATAATTATTGAAATATACTGTATAATGGAGATTGCTAGTAGGCTGAAAAATATCAAGATGTAATTATTGTAGCCATCGTCAATGTGACCATCATAACATGATGCGTCTAATGTGCCATATTTGAATGGAATGAGTACAGCAGAGGGTTATTTCAGATTTTCAGCAAATAACGACTTACATTTCGGACAAATCTGTCGTATGGTTTCAGAAGACTTAGAATACAGCACATGCATAATATGGACTTCTCAACAGCACATGTCCCCTTTCACTTAAATTATAAATAAAAAGCCAGTACATTCTTCAACATTTCTCCTTTTTTGTTCCACGTAAGAAAGTAAGTCATACTGGGGTGGAACAACATTACATGAGCAAATGATGACAGAATTTTCATTTTTGGATGAACTAATATAGAGCTCCTAGTTCCAATCACTCCCCTACACTCTCTCCTACAACACTGCCACAACATGTTGAGATTCTGCAATTTGAGTTTCTTCGTAATTATTTTTTGAAGACATTAACCTTTTGGTCCGCCGCTCCTCCTGCTCAAGCAGACTGTGGAGTTGTTTGGTCACTGGCTTTGCATTTTCATCCATCTTCCCCTTTATGAGAGAGAAATGTTAGGATCATTGAATTATTCCATCTGATGTTGCTGTTTGAATTCAACAAGGAATTCTTCTTTAAAGTGCTGGACATGTTTTATCAGCAATTATGAACCGCAGTGTCCTTGTCTGGACAAACTAGCCCCGTATTTCCTCAATCCAGAAAACAGATTCAGAAATGGAAAATGCAAGGAGAGGTTTTTCTCGTAATGATGTACAACCACCTGGGACTAAATTCAAACAAAAGCAGGGACTGAAAGGAAGAGGAGATCCCTTTGAATCTTTGTGTGCTATAAAAAAGTGAATGAATAAGTCACACGACTCACAGTCATTATGACAATACAAGAAATAAGTCACTAGGTCTTTTCCTCCTTTTGTTTAACCATGTCCGTACATTTGAATATTCATAAAACATTCGCCGGCGAGATGATGTCAAAGTAAATTTTAAATGTCCACAGGGGACGTTTTCTATGGGGAAGATCTTGTACATCTGAAACTTCAAAGATGCCCGTTAATATAAAGATCTATTATAAATGATTAATTCAATATTTATGAATATTTTAAATCTCCTAATAAATTATCATGTATGCGATTAAGCTCCACATTTATTCTCAGATGCAAAGAGGGCAAAGAGTCTTTAGTGGGAAAGTATGTGTGTAATTCTCACAGGCTAAATTACATGATGTTACATGGGTTGTATCTGGACATATGATTTATCCTGCTATGAAACCATTTTTATGCTGGCCATTATTCAATCTATAAAGATGTGTGAATTTTCTCACAGCTCAGGTCTGATACGGTACTGCTGGCATACAAAGTAGCCACTCTTCATAAATCCCAATACTGACATTCTATTTGAAGCAGAGAGTGTGTGAACTGAACTGAGAAAGACCTGCTAAAATAGCTAAAAATGTAATGAAGAATGTAGTTGTGATTTTCGTTTTGTGTACTTAGTTTTCGTTTATACAAGCATGCTGCATTTGAAAGCGCATTTGAAGTTGTTAAACCATGTCTGACATACAGAAGCTATACAAGCACTTCAGTAATTAAAAAAGTACTTGTAAATAATAAATTAAAGGAATAGGAGAGTTAGCATTTTGAAATAAGGGAAGCGCCGTTTCCCCATTACCATAATGAATCAGAGCGAGTGGAACTGAACTGAAATTAAAGATGAAGAGTTCTTTTCTACACATTTAATTTGTGTCTGTGCTGAGCTTTGGTGCATCAAATTCAACATATTGTGCACTATATTCTACCAATTACTAGTTGGAAGTAGGTGTTGTAGGTTTGACAAAAAATCTTATATTTCAATATGAGTAATTATATATCACAGTGATGTTATATGTCTCAGTATAGTTATTTTTGAAGGAACTTTTATGAAAAAAAAAAAGGTTTATATATTAAATATCCTGGTATTGATGCCTATTTTAATACTTCAGTGAATTAAATACATTTAAGTCATGTTTTTATGTTTTTTTATTATTATTTGAAACATGGTGGACACAAAACTAAAAGATAAGGTGCTTCCAAACAAATAAATGTCTGACATCTGTGCAAAACAGTTTCACATTATGTAAAACTTGAGTTGAAAACAAAAGACTCAAAACTACCATTGTAAAAAAACAATTATTTTAAAACATGTATTAAACATATTAGTAAAATAAAATTAAAACTAATGTATTAAACACTTCCGACTCTAAAATCCAACTGGATGTGACCGCTTTTTCAGTTGATTTCTACATTAATGTGGTAAAGTGCGACTTTGCGACTTAAAATGTGTTCCTCCAAAGCTATTGTGTGACTTCAGAATATAATAAATAGCCTTGTAGTTATGCCTATTTTTGGATAATCCAGTGAATTAAATAAGCTGATAGCCAAAACATTATGACCACCTGCCTAATAAGCGAGGCATGGACTCTAGAAGACCTCCAAGACATTAGCAGCAGATCCTTCAAGTCCTGTAAGTTACGAGGTGGAGCTGCTATGGATCGGACTTGTTGCTCAATCGGATCTGGGGAATTTGGAAGCCAGGGCAATATCTTGAACACTTTATCATGTTCCATTGCATTCATCATGCTATCCATAACATATTATCATAGATTACATTTTTGGAGTAATCTAATTGGATTACTTTTGGATTACTTTTGCATTTGAGTAAGATAATCATTTTAACATAAAAGTACAAAGAGGACGAAAATGCATTCTTTCTTGCTAACAAAAAGAGCCTCACAAAAAGAGCTCCTTGTGACATTTTTAAAAAAGTGCACTAAACATTACATGAATGAAATAAACATTAAATCTAACAGCAATGACAGTGCATGGCCAAAGTTTATAATTCAAAACACTGAGACGTCAATTTCCTTTTAAGTGCATAAAACAATAGCAGCATTACAAACAATAATGACCATAAAATCAACATAAAATGATCATAAAATGAATGAAAATTAATGACCATAAAATCAACAGCAATGACGTTGCTATTGGCCAAAGTTGAGGTGCAAGGTATTATTGTTTGAACAGCAAGAATATTCTAAAAGAGCAGAATATTTTAAAACAGCAGAGTTCCACCAAGTCACACAAGGAACAATTGTGTCAAATTTTATGTCAAGTTTATGCAGTGGACTCCACTGCATCAGCAGCAACAGTAAAGTGATGGGATTTGTTCCATATTGCTGCACATTTTGCAGTTGAACTATTGTGTACCCTGCAGGCAGGACCCTTAGAGATGGCATCCACTAGATCCTTTGAAACAATTTAGTTTAATGTGTGAGCTGCACACCATTGGTAAGGTAGTAAGAAATAATATATATGTATATATATTTAAAACATATCTAGTTCATTTTAAGTGCATACAACTACATGAACAAACAGTAATGAACCTGAAATCAACAACAATGTTATTGCTAGGTCAAAGCTAACAGCTCAAAACTCTGACACACTTATTTTTAACCCTTACTACTTAATAGTAGTCCATCACCTATTCTTTAGCTGAGGTGCATATCTTACTGTTGTAACATAAAAGGAGCCCATGCTGAAAATTTTCATTTGTGACACTATTGCGCTTCAGGGTAAGAATATGATGATATTGATATGAAAATTATCAATAAATTAACAACAATTTACTGCCATTGCCTTGTTAATATGTAATCATGTAATGTATAAAAAAGTAACTGTAGTCTGAATACGAGAATTTTATAATGTAAATTAATCCAATTAAAAGTACTAAATTTGTTTTAATCTTATTATGTAATCCAGATTACATGCAGTCTGTTACTACCAAGCACTGTGTATACATGCCATAAAATCAGTGGACTTGCTATAATTAAAAATTGGGCAAAATCATCTGCCATTTTCCAGTAGACCTTTTTAATATGGGTTCAAATGAGCATTCATATCAAACTTTATTGGCAAGAGAAATTTAAGTGTGCTTTAATGCATTATAAGACACTACACATACAGATATAAAACATATTGAATGCTGAAGTTAAATTTGCTGAAATTTTAAATCTCAGAACTATTATTTTCTCTGGCTGCTGTTCAGTCTCTACAAGTAAACCTAGCTGCAGCTTGCTGAATGGCCAGGTCCTTTTCAGTCTCTGTCACGCACACACTGGGTCTTTCTCGCACAGTTTTGTTTTTGACATTAGTTCAGATGAAAGTGAATGAGCATTTTCGTGCAATGCGAAGTGAAATAGCAGTTTGCCCATATCTCTCCCACACCTGGCTCACCACTTGCGTTTGACTTCTCTATTCTCCGTACAGTAAATATGTTTATCATGCCCAGGACATGCGTCACGCGTAATGAATAAAGGCCCCGATGTACTTCCGGAGAAGTTCTACATTATTCATTCAGGAGTAAAAAGAAGTTCGAAACAGCCATGCAACGGTATACTGTTTGTGAACATTCAGTAGTTAACTGTTTTCAGTATAGGTTTATAAAAGAGCATTAATGGGACAATGACAAAAGAATGATGATAAGAGGGGCACTAATAACTGCACACCGGTGTGTTCATGTTGATTGATCTTAGCTTTTTTTTATTTTTTTATTATTATTACAGAACAAGAACACTTACAACAAAATATACATACAATGATCACAATGAACTCTGATACAATTATAGTAGCAACAGAAAGTAAAATTATAAAGAAAGAAAAAACAATAACAAATAATAATAATTAACCAAATAAAACCAGGGGATAACTTAAAATTAATTAACAAGAGAAAAGGTTTCAAGTATTCTATACATTCGTTTTGCCTTTTTATTTCTTATATCTTTTAGAGTCTCAATATAATGCATCAGTTCAGTTTTAAATGGTATGATGTTAGGTTTATTGTTTGCCCATTTTTGTTTGTGTATATGGTATTTTCCATATATAATTAACAGATTTATCACCAAATTTTGTTCCAAACTCTTATTCTTAAATAATAAATATATCTTTACCAGTTAGTCGAATCTTTAATTTTGTGTGTTTAAGTATTAAATATTCAATATCAATCCAAAAAAGTTGGGTAAACACACATTCAAAGAATAAGTGTTTTATGGATTCGTCCTCTAAGTCACAAAAAACACATGCAGTCTTCGTGTCCTTAAAAAATCTTGAGACTACTTGTCTCACTGGGTAAATTAAATGAATAATTTTATATGTGACTTTTTTAACTTTATTGGTGAGACAGTATTTACTAGGTAACTTCCAGACCTTTTTCCATTCAATCTGATTACACAATGAATTCCAATATGGTTTGCATTTAGGTAACGATGTATTTCTGCATATTGTTTTTATAAATAAGTTGTTAAATTTTTTATCTAAAATCTCCACACCATTAATACTTATCTGAGTATTATATACAGAAATACACTCAGAGGATATATCACCCGATAAGAGTTGAATAAGGCCACCAGGAATGGCATCAAAAACTATTGCAAACTCTTTAGCAGTCACCGGAATCTTATAGTAATTAAGGAATTCACAGTAATTAAAAAGTTGTCCATTACTCTTAAATAACTGTCTCACCAGTACAATACCGTTATCATACCAGTTTCTAAAAAATAAAGATTTGTTTTTAAACAAAATATTCTTGTTATTCCATATTACAGATTTGTGTGGAGAGAAGTTATGTTTATAAATGAGCATCCATAACAAAAAAGCCTGTCTATGAAAACCAGATAGCTTTATCGGAACCTTGTTTACATCAAAATTACATCTCAAAAAAAATTCCAAACCTCCCAACTTTCCAAAAATCAGGTCAGGGATAATGTTCCATATTTTGTCTTTAAAGCATAAATAATTCTTTATCCATTTATTCTTAAATACGCAATTAGCAGTATTAAAATCAAGTACATTCAGACCACCTTCTTCAATTGGATTGCATAGAATCGTCTTTTTTATATAGTGCGGTCTGTTCTTCGAGATGAAATTGAACAAAACAGTATCTACTTCTTTTATAACTGATTGTGGAACGTCTAACGCAAGAGCTGTATAAACTAAGCGCGATAACCCTTCAGTTTTAGATAATAATATTCTACCTTTCAATGATAGATCTCTCATTAACCATGAATTTAATTTTTGTTTAATTTTCCCAATAATTGGTGTAAAATTCAAATTATTTCTCTCCTTCTGATCTTTACAGATCTTGATACCTAAATAATCTACCACCTCCTTCACTGGTATACCATGTATGTTATCAAGGTTACAAGTTCTCAAAGGAAACAAAACACATTTTTTGATGTTTATAAATAAACCAGATACAGAAGAGAAAGTATGAAGACAATCAATAGCTTTTTTTTATTTCAATTTCATTTTGCAAAAAAAGGGTAGTATCGTCCGCTAATTGGGAGCATTGTATTTCTTTCTTCAAAAGTGTAATACCGCAAAATGTATCTCTTTTAATATGTATGGCCATAGTTTGTGTTACAAGTAAAAAAAGAAAGGGTGAGATTGGGCAGCCCTGTCATATGCCTCTATTGATTTTAAACCTTGATGTTGTTCCATATGTCAACTTAATTGAACTGTTACAGTCATTATATAATGTTCGAATAGCTCGTTTAAAGAATTCTCCAAAACCAAAAAAATGTAAGGTCTCCAACATGAAATTATGATCAATAGTATCAAATGCTTTAAAAAAATCAACAAACAAAATAAAACTATTATCTGTAATAAAATCGTTGTAATCAATTAAATCCAAAATGAGCCTTATATTATTACAAATGTATCGACCTTTCATAAATCCCGACTGACAATCATCAATAATGGGATCAATACAATCCTTTACGTGCGAAAATTTTTGCATCATTATTAATCAATGTAATCGGGCGTCAATTTTCTAAAAGTAATAAATTTTTATTGGGCTTTGGTAATAAAGTTATCAAACCTTGTCTCAGTGAACTTGGTAAATAACCGTATTGTATAGCCTCTCTAAATACAGCTAACAAAAATGGTGACAACTCGTTTTGGAAATATTTATAAAATTCACTAATTAAACCATCATTTCCGGGTGACTTATTGTCTTTAAGTTTGTTAATACAATGAAGTACTTCATTTAGAGATAGACTGATCTTAGCTGACTGATCACCATGAATGGGAATTAGCTGCCGGTCTCAAGGTAGGTGGAGCTCCAGATCACACCTACCAATGATGTGGACCAATGGCAGTAAGGTGTTCAGCAGATGGTAAGAAGTTTTCCTAAAAGATCACCCAGGCGAGCTGTTACGAACCACCAAAACAAATGCAAAAATGCCTTCTTTTTGGTCAGATTTTGTTTTAAATGACATCACACCCATTGATTGTTCGATTTCGTATGAAGTATGTTGGGGCCTTAGGCGTGCACTGCTCAACACAAATAGTTTCTGTGCTAGGATGTGCAGTTGAGTTGAGCGTGTACCTCAATATTTATATATGCTAATTTTAGCCACAGGAAGTGGGAAAAAACATTAGTCAAGTTTCAAAAAAAAAAAAAAAAAAAAAAAAAAAAACGGACTCTGCTATTGCACATTTTCCCCATACAAAAGGCCATGCGGTTATAAAGTTGGCCACATGCAATCGGAACAGTATTGACTGTGACTGAAGTGTCTCGACTTGAATCACCCTCTTAAGATCACAGATCTCATAGTGAGTCCCAGCCATCCCCTCGGCCCAGCTCGTTATTACACCATTTAACGAGACGCACAGCACAATGCTGCCGCTTGGACCTATGGGATCAGTGTGTACATTATACCTCTGAAGGGCCTTACACAAGCTGACAGGAGGATGTAATATATCTCTAAACAATGGATCCAGTTTAAAAGGCGTATTGATTACGGGCTATCGCACCCATCATCATTACCATTATCTGTTGAAGAGACGTCCCCACGTCGCCATGCTGAAAGTGAGGGGTCCATACAGAGCCGCCATGCTCCACGGTTCCACTCGCTAACCTCCTGCTCTCCTGCACTGTTTTAATAATCCTTAAAGGTGCTGCTTGGGCTTTTAAAAGAAATGAGCTGGGTCTGAGCAGGACTTTAACAGGACAAGAGCCCATTGAAACGGCAGCTAAACGGCCCCGCTAACGCCCCTGGCCCCTGCGGAGCAGCTCAATACCATTTCCAACCTTTTAACTCACTCAAATTAAGTTTAGGCATCCTTCAGGATGCCTGACTCTATTCATCCTCCATTTAGGGTCCATTGAAAAGAGCACCACTCCCTGCGCACGGACAGCTGCGAGCAATACGATATCTATTAGATTACAGTGCCAGCACTTTACTCTAACGGCTGGTGAGGTGGGCCGCCGCATGCAGCGATATTTCAGCTATTCCACTCAGGCCTTTCATTCGGGTTCAGACGCTTTGTTATATGAAAGGCTTTTAATATGAGGTTTCCTAATCTGATTTGTTAAAGAAATTGTTTAGCTAATGTTGTGCATTAGAGAGACAGTTGTGGTGATGTTGATCTGTTCATTAAAGAATGGAAAGGCAGAAGTTTCACTGCTTGTTTGCGAGCTTGAATAGATAGTGAAGCAATGGTGTCATGCCCTAGGTAAATATTGCTTATCTAACTAACTGTTGCATCAGGAATTTGAACCTCATATGAAATGATATCCTTTGTTATGATTTTTCCATGCAATCTCTTTATTATGAAGAGTGCTGAGAATTACTAGTGCGCTCATGTACAATGGTTCGGTTTAGCACAACACATTAGCATTTTAGCTAAATGCTTTAGCTCCTCTCCTAGCCTTACCAGCTAACAAATGCACAAAACCCCTGTAAAACCATCAGTACCAGACCCGCCTAACCAGTGGAAACCTGCTTGGCAGTCTAAGACTAGCAAAACCACCTAATGCTGGTTTGAGTTATTTTCCAACTGGAAAGTGGCAGAAAGCTTAAAATCTTGTTAATTGAGGTATCAAGCTTCATTAGACCAGAAACCCGCAAATCAACTACTCTATGTTACTTCCTCAGCAAAAAAAAAAAAAAAAAAAAATGCTATATGTATTGTGTAAATGGTGAAAAAACAATGTTACTGATGATTGTGTAAACAAGCAAAACAACAACATTATGTGAGGTATTATTGTACAAACAAACAATAGATTACAACACGATGTTGCTGATACTTGCATTAACATACAATGGAATGAAAAACGATGTCAGAACATGATCTTACTGATGCTTACATAAACAGAAAAATAGAAAAAAATCCCAAATGTCACCGATAATTGCATAAATTAACAAAAGGTAAAAAAACAATGTTACTGATGATTGCGTAAACAAATAAAAGTGTAACACTGTGCATAAACGTACAATAGATCAAAACACTATGTTACTGATTCTTACATAAACGTACAAAATATCAAAACACGATGTTAATGATGCTTTCGTAAACGTACAATAGATCAAAACACTATGTTACTGATACTTATGCAAACTTACAATAGATCAAAACACTGTTACTGATGCTTTCGTTAACGTACAATAGATCAAAACACTATGTTTTTGATGCTTGTGTAAACATACAATAGATAAAAACACTGTTACTTATGCTTGCGTAAACGTACAATAGATCAAAACACTATGTTACTGATTCTTACGTAAACGTACAATAGATCAAAACGCTATATTACCGATGCTTGTGTAAATGTTCAATAAATCAAAATGCTATGTTGCTGATGCTTGTGTAAACGTACAATAGATCAAAACACTGTTACTGATGCTTGCGTAAATGTACAGTAGATCAAAACACTATGTTACTGATGCTTACGTAAACGTACAACAGATCAAAACACTATGTTACTGATTCTATACATAAACGTACAATAGATCAAAACGCTGTGTTACTGATGCTTGCGTAAACATACAATAAATCAAAATGCTATGTTACTGATGCTTGCGTAAACGTACAATACATAAAAACATCGTTACTGATGCTTATGTAAACGTACAATAGATCAAAACACTGTTACTGATGCTTGCGTAAACGTAGAATCGATCAAAACACTGTTACTGATGCTTGCGTAAACATACAATAGATCAAAACACTATGCTACTGATGCTTACGTAAATGTACAATAGATCAAAATACTGTTACTGATGCTTACGTAAATGTACAATAGATCAAAATACTGTTACTGATGCTTGCGTAAATGTACAATAGATCAAAACATTGTTACTGATGCTTGCGTAAATGTACAATAGATCAAAAAATTATGTTACTGATGCTTGCGTAAAAGTACAATAGATCAAAACACTATGCTACTGATGCTTACGGAAATATTCAATATATCAAAACACTGTTACTGATGCTTGTGTAAATGTACAATAGATCGAAATACTATGTTACTGATGCTTGCGTAAACGTACAATAGATCAAAACACTGTTACTGATTCTTACGTAAACGTACAGTAGACAAAACACTATGTTACTGATTCTTACGTAAACATATAGTAGACAAAACACTATGTTACTGATTGTTATATAAATGTACAAGAGATCAAAACGCTATTTTACTGATGCTCACGTAAACGTACAATAGATCAAAACACTGTTACTGATGCTCACGTAAACATACAGTAGATCAAAACACTGTTACTGATAAATGGGTAAATGAACAAGTCAAAAAACTACTGCTGATTGTGTAAAAAAATGGAACAAAACACGTTACTAATGGTTGCATAAACAAATAATAGAACAAAACACAACTTTTCTTATGATTCCGACAAACAGTAGAACAAATCATGTTGTTATTTATGTTTGTGTAAACATAATAGAACAAAATGTGATGTTATTGATTATTACATAAAAAAAAATAAAATAAAAAAAAAATAGAACAAAGCAGAATGTTACCACTGATTAAATAAACAAACAAAGGAACAAAACGCAATGTTACTGATAATTATATACTGTTGTGACGAGGAGGACGGGGCTAGGCCGTGAGTCTGCATGGCCGGCCCCCAATTGGGCTAATCAGCCGAGGAGAGGGATAAGGCAGAGCCGGATGCGGCAGTTGCCGTGTGTGTGTTTGTGTTATGTGTCTTTTTAAGTTTTCATTAAACATTATTTTGACTATTCAGCCGGTTCCCGCCACCTCCTTGCCCATTTTAAACCGTGTTAGAACTGTAAATAAACAATACAACAAAACACGATTTTACCAATACAAGCATAAAAAATAGAACAAAACACAATGTTGCTAATGATTGCATAAACCAACACTTGAACAAAACACAATGTTTCATATGATTCCGACAAAAATAGAACAAAACATGTTATTAATGTTTGTGTAAACATAATATAACCAAATGTGATATTGATTATTACATAAGCAAACAACAGAACAAAACACTGTTTTACTGATAATTGTGTAAACAGATCAAATAGATCAAATGTGTAGATAGATCAAAACATAATGTTACAAATGATTATGTAAATAAACAGGAGAATATAACACTGTGTTACTGATGATCATGTAAATGAACAATAGAAAATAAACCGTTACTGATGATCATGTAAATGAAAAATAGAACAAAACAAGATGTTATGGGTAATTACAATATGGTCATTATTCAGTATTACATAAACAATATAACGATACACAATATTACTAATAATTTTCAGCAAGATAATCTTAAGGCTTTTGCTCTGTCATTAGTTAACCTGAATGAAAAACTGTCTCTAGAAGAAGAGTTTGCGCTAATGTGGGCTGTAATGCCATTTTCAGCAATCTGAGAACGCTATACGAAAATAGTAGTGTTGTTATGAATTACATTTTTGACATATTTCGGAACACAGAAATGCACGTATTCTATCTTGTGTATTTAGAAGTGTTTGTGTTCATGTACAGTGCTTACAGAAAGTTTGTTTCAGGCCATAGTCATTAAGCTACAAGGAGCAGGCACATGATTGGCCTGGTATCACATAACAAACACTTGTGGAATACACTTTAAGACCAATACAGATGGACTGTTGTTTTTTTTCTCTTGAGACTGGGAACTGAAATCTATCACTTGCCTTTGGATTTAAATATCTCAAACTACAGAGGGGCCCATATCAGACTTTAAAGCATGGCCACCACAAGCAGCCCATCCTCTTTACAAGCAGCTTTCAGCGTGGCCGTGGAAAAACAGCTTGACTTGACACAGGTGTTGGGTGATTTGCAAAGAGGACAAGTGCATTAGAATAAAACCTCAACGGTGATCCTTCAAGCTGTCAGCCATACATATTTCATTATTTTCATAAATCAACGTGCTGAGATCTCTCTCTCTCACTCTTTCTTGAGCGACAGACTGATGGCCTCTGTTCATAACAGCCCACGGCAGAAGGTAAACTGCCTCTGCTCCGGTCATTGTTAAGTGTTAAAGATGATCTCCAAGCATCTTGCTCTTTGTCACACTCTCTCAATCTCTGTCTCTTTTCATTGAAGGACGTTCTTTACAGGTCTAAAGCTCTATCCCAGATTACATAAATAGAGTTATTTTTAGGAGACAGTGTGTAGGGCATAGCTTCATTTTCACCTCTGTCATCACAGTTTGTTCTGTTGTGCGGATATACAGTCATCAGTAGCATTGTGTATTGTTCTGTTGTTTGTTTATGTAATTATAGGTAACATTGTGTTTTGTTCTACTGTTAGTTTACACAGGTGTCAGTGTTTTGTTGCATTGTTCATTTATGCAATTATCTGTAAAATTATGTTTTGTTGTGTTGTTCATTTATGTAATTATCTGTAACATTGGATATTGTTTGTTTACATAGTTATAGGTAACACTGTGTTTTGTTCTGTTGTTCATTTTTGCGATGATCAGTAACATTGTGTTTTGTTCTCTAGTTGGTTTGCATAATCATCAGTAACATTGTGTTTAGTTCTACTTTTTGTTGACGCAATTATCGGTAACATGGTGTTTTGATCTAATGTATGTTTACGCAAGCATCATTAACATTGTGTTTTAATATATTGTTTGCTTAATAACGCGTAACATAGTGTTTTGTTCTTTTGTTTGTTTATGCAAACATCAGTAAAATCATTTGTAGGCCTGTTGTTCATTTACCCAATTGTCGGTAACATTGTGTTTTTTTTATTCTATTTTCCATTTGCACAATTATACGTAACATAGTTTTTTGTCCTTTTGTTTGTTTATGCAATCAGCAGTAACATTTTGTTTTGATCTTTTTTCTGTATGCACAATTATATGTAACATAGTTTTTTGTTCTTTTGTTTGTTTACACAGTCAGCAGTAGCATTGTTTTTTGACCTGTTGTTCATTTACACAATTATTGGTAACATTGTGGGGTTTTGTTCTATTGTACGTTTACGCAAGCATCAGTAACATTGTGTTTTGATCTGTTGTTTGCTTACACAATTGTGGGTAACATAGTGTTTTGTTTTATTGTTTGTTTACATAATCATCAGTAACAGTGTGTTTTGTTCTGCTGTTTGTTTACACAATTATCAGTAACATTGTGTTTTATTCTTTTGTACATATACGCAAGCATCACTAACATCCTTTTTTTAATCTATTTTTTAATTTGCACAATCATACATCACAGAGTTGTTGTTTTGTTTGTTTACGCAATCATTAGTAACATAGTTTTTATTACCTGTTGTTTGTTTACGCAATTCGGTAATGTGTTTTGTTCTATAGTATGTTTATGCCATGCAGTGTTGTAGTTTTGTTTGTTTACACAATCATCAGTAACATTGCATTTTGTTCTATTGTATGTTTACGCGCGTCAGTAACATTGTTTTTTGACCTTTTGTCTATTTACACAGTGATAGGCAGTGTTTCTCCTATATTCATTCAGGAGTGGCGCGCCACTGCTGCTGAAATTTCACGTTTAATTAATATTTTTGACTGTAACGCTTGCGAGCCCCAGTCAGCTGTGTGTTTTCTACACTGCACACAGTAGTGATGTTTCATTCGTAAATTTTTGAACAAATCTTTTACCTCCATACACTGACTCATATTTCTCATTCACTGACATCTCTCCTTTTCAAAGCCAATGAGTTCTAGTTTGAAGCGTGAGACTGCTTTGGTGGCTATTCATGCATGTTAAGACTGACTTTAGTACAAGCCAATATCATTAAAGTGCAGGCTGTGAAGGAGCCTATCATTGGTTTGACCCTTCACTGAATGAGCGAGGATCAGGATCTGTTGACCGACTGAAGGAGAGGATGAGGTATGTCCGTTGTTTGTTTACTTCGTTTATCTCGTTCAACAAGGAGAGAAAGTGGCTAGATGAATTATGAGTAAAAGTGACTGATGACATTAAAAGGACATCAGGACATAATTGAATAATGTGTAGGCTAATATTGTTGTCTTTTTATATAGGCATGCACAGCAGTTCACAAAATGATGGCTTTGCTTTGTTGTCATTTGTCGGAAAAATGCTTATGATGCTTAAAAACTATATAATTGTTTTTAATACTAGTATAAATAGACTTGTTTCGGTTGTAAGCGACTCCGTGCTTTATGAATGGTAGAATGACTCACTCAAAACACATAAAAGACATTAACTTGTTGCAACCTACTGGTTGTGGTGCGATTTACAAAAATTGTCACTGAATGAATCAGTGAACAAATCTGAATGACAGACAGAGAAACATCATCTAGAGTTAATTCACTCCACTTAATAAATGTGACATTTATTGTAGTAAGCTATAGAAGTTTTGAAATGACTGATTTATATTCTATAATTTTTGTTAATAAATGGAGAACAAAAAGGAATGATTTGCACAGATGAAACGTACTGCCAATAAATAGGCAGTAGCAATAATATATGGTTTGTCTGTACTCTTCAAGCGATTTTGGTTATTTATTTTTTTATAAATTAATAAATGTTTATTATAGGAAATTACAATATTATCAATGAATATTACCTAGCTAGCTTAAATGATGTAAAAACAGTAAAAAAAATAAAATAAAATAAAAAAACACCATCTATGCAATAGAGTAGAATACATGAAATATGCACACATCTTAGATTGTCATTGGTGGCTGAGCCCCCCTAAGATTGGAATCCTAGAACCGCCCCTGGTTTATATGATCTATTTGTATTTATGATTAATAAAAATAGTGCAAGTAATTTTCTGTGTTTAGGTGTTTTGTTATTTGACAGTTATTTCTACAGCTGTCTGGGCTTCCAAAGCCCTTCAAGTGTCAAAATCTCCCTGTAAATAAACACACATGAGAAGGTGAACATGAATAACCCATCTATTATGACTCTAAGGTCGTTTTAAGCTATTCCTCCATTAACACATGTAAATATGGGTCCGGCGTTGCCTGTTCGTGGATGCACGCGCAACAGCACCACTGCTGAAATAAATCCTAGAGGTAACATAGTGTTTTGTTCTATTGTTCATTTATATAATTATCAGTAATGTCATTATTTGTTGTGTTTTTTGTTTATATAATCAGTGGGAACTTTATGTTTTGTTCTCTTGTGTTTACGCAAACATCAATAATAATGTGTTTTGTTATATTGTTTGTCGTAATCATTGGTAACATTGTGTTTTGTTGTTTAAGTAAGCATTTCTATTGTTCAGTCATTTCTATTGTTCGTTTACGCAATCATCAGCACCATCATCTATTTTTCTTGATCATATAAAGTTACAGATTCTCCACTGAGATGTTTAAGGACAGGCGTTTGAGAGGATCGTACATGTGTTCTGCTTATAATCCAGTGCTTTTAGTGATGTAGTCTCTGATATGTTTATGGGTTATCAGGCATGCTGGACTACTCTTAGTTGTTGTATATTAATCAATAGCAATATGATTATGCCCTGCATGGCCTGTTTGCATTATTAAAATCTGACCGGTGGATTGGTTTGCGTTTGCTTTTTAAATTATATTTAGTGTCAATAATTAATGCATGGGTTTAATGTGTGATCTCTATGCCGGTATGACTCGGTAGACTTTGATTCTGTATTGACCAGCTGTGTGTGTGTGTAAATACTTTGCCCTTGAATGGCTTTACTGAAACCTGTCAGCGGGACAGATCTCCATTACGGAAACTTCAACGTTATAACTTCACCGTGGATGTTAAACCAGGTCTTGTAGCATTGCTAGATACTATATTATTAAGACTTTAGATGAAATCGGTATATAGCAATTTAGGTCACTGTCAACATATCAATACATTTAGGCTGATTTGGTGTAAAATACTGGGATATTTTCATGTTTGGACATTTTGGACATAGGACTATACTACAGTAGTATAGTATATCCTGCTATACTACTATAGTTTTTGGACATGTTCTGTGCTAATACCATGGTATTATTTGAAGTTACTTGTAAATACTATGGTATATGAATATGGTAATTATTAAGTACTGTTGTATATACATGTATAGTCCTCTAAAACCTTCACTGTATCATGGTACTGCTACAGTACTTTCTTTCAAGGGGAAGTTTGGGATTTGACTTTGTCCATTTGAAGCTCCTTCACTGAAACCTTGAGAGATTTGTCCTTTGTGCACTTGGCAAAGTCAAGACAAGGCGTGTGAGGAAGTTTCCTCTATACATGGAGTGTGTGTCTGTATGTTCATACACACGTGTTTGTGTACGGCATGTGTGTGAAAGTCTCTGTGAGGTAGAGACCTAATCTTACCTGCTATCATTTCCTGAATGACCTCTGCTTTCACTGCATGATGGATTATATTCTGTACATAGACATTAATTTTCCTGAACAAGAGGGCAAAAAAAAAAAAAAAAAAAAAAAAATCTTCACCAGTGGAATATACAGTATTGGTGCAAGGGTAATTTAGTAAAAACAACAGTTGTGAAAAGCTATATAGACTACATTATCTCAAATAACAGCCAAATATACTTTTATTCCGAAAGAAAAGAGGATTATTAAAGTTGTAATAGCAATAATTATTGGCCTTTTGTCATTGACTGATTAAGGGAGGACAAATTTATGAAATGTTTCCAAAAACAATGTAGCTAGTTTTACAGCAGTAATAGTCATATTGAGTTTTTAATGCGTATTGCGAGAGACCAGACCAGTCGCAAAAGAACACATTTATTAAATGTTTCCAAAATATAGTATACCATGTTCCAAAATGATTGTAGTCAAATTTCTTTAGGAACAAGCAAATTCATTTTACTTTAATTGAGAGCTGAATAAAGAGTCAATTTTTAGTTTTGGTACACCAGTTTCATGAGGACAAATGTACAAAATGCTTCCCAAGCAAAATATATTATAGTCATCGTTCTATTTGTACACATACTTCAGGGTCAAAATATTAATTGTACTTCTCATTCCAAATAAAGAGATGCCATTTAATTTTGGTAGGCCAATCATGAAAGGATGAATGTATGAAATGTGCATAAAACAGCATAGCTAATTTCAAAATGATTGTAGTCATTTTTTTTTGTGAACATATTTTGGGGCATGCATGTTAATTTTTAATCCTGTTTAACTGAGAGCTGAATAAAGATACATAAATTAATTGTAATAGATCAATCACAGGAGTACAAAATGTATACAAAACACAGCATGGTTTCACGGCAGTTGTACTCGCATTCTGTTTGTGTATGTACTTTAGGTGTAGCATATTCACTTTAGATCCTGTCTAATAAAGATCTCAATAAAGAGATGTTATTTAATTCAAAACTAGGGCTGTCAATCGATTAAAAAAATGTATCGAATTAATTACATGGTATACTGATTAATTAATCGAATTAATCGTAATTAATCACATATATAAATATTTGCTAAGAAAGCCCCTCAAATAACAATAATTCAATATATACAGTAATGATTATATACTTATAAATAGTTATATTTAAATAATTATACAGAAAATACAGTATATATAATGTAAAAAACACTTTACAATAAGGTTCCATTTGTTTTACATTAGTTAAAAACATTAGTTTACATGAAATAAGAATGAACAATACTTTTACAGCATTTATTAATCTTATTTAATGTTAATTTCAACATCTACTAATACATTTTTCAAATCAAAAGTTGTGTTTGTTAACATTAGTTAATGCACTATGAACTAATATGGACTAACAATGACCAATTTTTATTTTTATTAACTAATATTAACAGATTAATAAATGCTGTAAACAATATATTGTTAATTAGATGTTTATGATACCTTATGCATTATCTAATTTTAACAAATAGAACCTTATTGTAAAGTGTTTCCAAAAAGACAATTCAAAAAGTGGCTTTAGTATGCAAAATATTGTTTATTTCCATATTATTGAACATAAGCCTATCATTGGCCTACAGTTCACACAATCCATTTTGCAGCTGAATTCATCAATCTGTCCGAGAAAGATTTATTATGAGGGCTTGTCTACGGATGTGTCAATGTACACCTGTGTCAGACGCTTTTGGAGTGTCTCAGTTGCATTGCATCATAAACATACCGTTTTAGGTCGCTGTGTCAAGTTAAACATAGTTTGAAACTTAGAAAAACAAGTCTTGAGGATTTGCGCTCCATCAAGCTGTGTTTGAATGCAAGAACGTGTTCTGATCTTGTGCTGTCTGCTGTCAGTGAGTGTGGTTTTTTTCTCTGTATAAGCGCATTGCCCAAACAGCTGAAGTTTCGCTCACTGCCCCCTAGAGAAAACAGGTGATACTTCAAGCTTGAATTGCTCAGAAGGAAGGAATATCTCTTATTACACATTATTTTTTATTTAGTTAATTGCACTGAATTAACGTGTTGAATCGACAGCCTTATTCAAAACATAACATAGCTCGTACCATGATTATAGTCACATTTTGTTTTCATATGTACATTTTATTTAATATAATGAAAAATACATTTTGTTATTTAATTCTAGTAGAGCAAGCACACGTGGAAATATAGCTGCAAGTGGTGATCATTGGGGTTCAAGCACATAGGAATAGAAAATGACCGAAATTGCCAAATTTCAAAGAATAGAATCTTGTGGATGCTGTGGAAACAGTTGTTTTGGTGGGAAATTTAAACTTGCTTAATTACAGTTGCACAATTTGGTTTCTCTTAGGCCACGTCCACACTAATACATTTTAGTTTAAAAACAAATAAATTTTACTATGTTTTGGCCTTCCGTCCACACCGAGACTGCGTTTTTGACAACGAAACGTGGCTTTGCGAAAATGCTCTCCCAAGTGTATACATTTGAAAACTCCGTCTTCGCATTGTAGTGTGGACAGAGAAAAAGTATATAACAATGAGGTTCAAACCAAAACAATCAAGATGGCAGCCATGTTGTAGCAGCATTGTTGTGCCTACTATCCACTTTGATAGCATTGTTAAAGATAAATGTTACTTTGTACAACCTTAACGTTTCATCCCCCCCCCCGCATGCACAGTAGGAGATTTTTTGCATTTTCAGAAGTTTCAGTGTCCACAAGCAACTTTTGAAAACTTCAGTGCAGATGTAGGGCATTTAGAAGATGAAAACACAGTTTTCCAAGTTATCCGGATTAATGTGGACGTAGCCTTAAGTTATAGCTGCCCCAAGCAATGGAAACTGATTAAATTTGGCATGTGACCTCAGAATGTCCTGTGGTCCAGGTGTACCAAGTTTTGTGAAGTTTGGACATTTCACTGACATCGAATAGTTATTATGTGCCACACCCAAAAGTGTATGTGTGATTTCTATTAAACAATTCAATTAATCCAAATAATTTTTATAACATTTTGTGTCAGAATTTTTTTCCAACCAAATATTTTGGGAACACTGAATGATTCAGGGGAAACACGCATATTTATTCTAGCCATTACGGTTCCGTTAGTCATTCACAAAAATGTAAATTAAATGACTCAAATGTCATCTGGACACTCTGTATGTATATGCTTCTGGAATTTGATTGGCTGTTGGCGGCCATATTTGTTTACTTGTCCGATCTATATTTTAAGCATTTGTTAGCACTTGTCCCACAGTAGATGCTTGCCAAATGTCAAGTTCTTCAAACAATTTAAAACAGGTCTTGAGTTGTAGTGTCCCCTACAGGCAGAATTGGAAAAAAAATTTTTTTAGCATGGGTCTTCAAAATGTTAAAGTTTGAAATTAACCTAAATAGTTATTGGCTTATATCTTCGAAACAATTTCATGAATCAGAATTTTTTTGATAACTTGCTGCCATGAGGATATCTAGATGATACAAGCCAATTTTAGTCTTAAAAAATCAGACCTACGGCCTAGGAGGAGTAGCTTTTTCATAAAATTAAAAATGTCGGAAACATATTATGGATGGAAATTAAATCCGAGGTTTGTATATCTCGGATTTCATTTCCGTCCATAATATGTTTTCGCCATTTTGGCTTTTATGAAAAACCTACTTTTTCAAACTCCTCCTAGGCCGTAGGTCAGATTTTCCAGTATCTCTTTTATACCCTTTATCATCTTTCTGATTATATTAATTTGTCAAAAGCACACACACACACTTTGGTGAGTTCTTTCTGCAGTTTTAAGCGAGAGGTATGATATCTCAGGTGTGGCAAGAAAACGCTTTATACGCCAACACGCACACACACATAGACACATACACTTTGGGAGTATTAACATAAATACAGCACATTAACACTTGTTCCTCCCTGTCAGCATGTGAATTAAGATTGCAGGTGTCCCGTGGAGGTTTAGCCCCGATACTAATTAAGCCTCGGTAATTATATCTGGACTATTCACTCATGTGCCTGCTCAGCTCTGTATGGTACAGCAGGAAGACTCAGGTGTAGCCTCACCGGTCCTGACTAACTGTACCTTTGACTCAAGATGTGTGTAAATTGAAATAGCATTGCTATGAGGCGGTGTGCTTTACCACAGTGGGAGTTAAAGGAATTTGACGGGTTATTTTCAAGCTAATGTCTATGGGATGCCAACGATTATTACAGACATTAATTTTGACTCGCTCAGTATGTATACAAATTGGAGCACGTTTACTGTAAATATTTTTTTAAATGGAAGCCATAGCAGGCACATTTTTTAAAAATATTCAACTATCATACTGTTTTAAAGTATAATCAAACACTTAAACATTATAAGCATGATACTGGTTCGATGTAATCAGTGATTATTAATTCGGCGACAGTAAGTCAAAAGTTAAGCTGCTGAGATCAGTCTGTGCTTACCGAAATTCAAATCACCTCCCCCACAGTGGCCGAAGATGGAAGTTTTGTTAAATGGGAACATGTTAGGTTCAGTTTCTGGTAAAATGTCCACAGAGTGGCGCCAAAAGCGAGTTGCATTGTACCCCCAAACCCAACCCTAACCTAAATGTAACCTACAAATTTAGTTCACCGCTTTTTATGTGAAAGCAATTACTTTCAGGTTTCCACGGGACCAGAAGTTATGCCTCGGAGGTTGCAACATGCTTTTCAGTAGCGCTAAAAGTGAAAGGTGGTCATGGCTGAATTGATGCAAAAATGTCTGATGTGGAATAGTTTGTCATTAATTTGTCAGTATTGAGTTGATTTCAGAGTACATGAACCTTCGGAAGCGACATGTCCATTTTCCGGATGATCCTGTTGATATAATACATCAGAAATGCTTACCCAAAAGTTAATCTGCCTAGAAAAGTAGTCACACCTCAAAAGAACAATTTAGATAACTCTACAGCTCCAGTAACACACATTTTAACTTAATAATTAATGCAAGTGCATTAGCTAGGCTTCCATTGTAAGTGTATTTACAGTTAATGCGCTTCCTGTGTTTTAGTGGCAAGTCAAAATTATTGTCAGTAGTAATCAATAGCACATTACAGATGCAATATATTGACATGAAAATGCCATTCACAGCCCATTTCACTGCCATAATCTGATGAATATCCAAGTGAAACAGTATATTGAATGAGAAAAAAGGGGATGGGACTTGGATGTGGGACTGGACTTACAGTACATTTTATCCATTGTGAATTGATTGGATCATGAAATGTGTGCATCACATACCAAAATGGAGCTGGTTGATTGGATGGAAGGTGTTGAGGGATTGGTTGTTTAGGTTTGCTAACTGTCCCGTATTAGCCATGATGTCTTTTAATTTTGACGGAAGAAAGACCCTTACGGGATGCCTTATGTCCAATATTTTAGTGGTGAAACACTTCAGGGGGACCCACGCCCTGGTTGGATGTCAAAATGTCCCATATTGAAGGCATTGTGTCCCTTATCGATGCGGAAAAATTCTCAAGGGAGCCCAATTGCCCTTGGTTGGACCACGAAATGCTTGAGGGGTACCCCCATCCTGTATTGAAGTGCTCAAAATGCTCAAGCATCATGTATTCGTGAGGTCAGCCGAAAAGGTTTTTACATTGTGATTTAAAGATTACAATGACAAATAATGTGCACCAATGTATCGTGGACACTATGACCAAGAAAGTAAATAGTGCAAATGTTGATTTCAGGGTCAAAATTTAATTTGTTAGCCTGAAATATTCCTTCAAAACTGCCTGACTGGTACATTATGTGTAGATGCTTCTGCTATGATGTAAGACTACAAGATTTTATCTATGCTGAAGGTTTTGTTGTGGAAGAAAGAATGAAAGGATGACAGACAGAGGGAAAGGATGATATCTCTATTCAGGACAGAACAGGACTGGACTCATCCCAGATGACTGGCTCTCGAGCTGAACCCTGTCGCCAAACAGACAAAGACACTAACAGAGAGGTGTCTCCACTGCGCTCCTGTGGCCTGCTGTAGACACAACGTCTGGATCACCTCCACAGAGACAACAGAGAGACAGACCTTAGAGAGACAGTTCGAAACGTCTGCACACTCTAAACCTCTGAGTCGCTCTCTGTAGAACTCTACAAAGACAATTCAGTACTTCTACATCTAAAGAAGCGAAATGTTGAAAATTGGTTATACAAAAGTATAATACTTAAATCATAATGTTGATCTATATATTTTTATTTTAAGTTTAATAGTATAATGTAATATATTAATGTAATGTAATGTAATGTGGTATATATATATATATATATATATATATATATATATATATATATATATATATATATATATATATATATATACCGATCAGCCACAACATTAAAACCACCTGCCTAATATTGTGTAGGTACCCCTCGTGCCGCCAAAACAGCGCCAACCCACATTCCGAGATTATATTCTTCTCACCACAATTGCACAGAGCGGTTATCTGAGTTACCGTAGACTTTGTCAGTTCTAACCAGTCTGACCATTCTCTGTTGACCTCTCTCATCAACAAGGCATTTCCATCCGCAGAACTGCCACTTACTGGATGTTTTTTGTTTTGTTTTTGACACCATTCGGTGTAAATTCTAGAGACTGTTGTGCGTGAAAATCCTAGAAAAGTAACAGATACAGAAATACTCAAACCAGCCTGTTTGGCACCAGCAATCATGCTATGGTCCAAATCACTGAGATCAAATTTATTCCACATTCTGATGGTTGATGTGAACATTAACTGAAGCTCCTGACCCCCAGACCCATATCTGAATGATTTTATGCACTGCACTGCTGCCACACGATTGGCTGATTAGATCATCGCATGGATGATTGTTGGTGCCAGACGGGCTGGTCTGAGTATTTCTGTAACTGCTGATCTCCTGGGATTTTCACACACAACAGTCTCTTGAATTTACTCCAAATGGTGCCATAAACAAAAAACATCCAGTGAGGGGCAGTTCTGTGGACGGAAATGTCTTGTTGATGAGAGAGGTCAACAGAGAATGGCCAGACTGGTTTGAATTGACAAAGTCTACGGTAACTCAGATAACTGCTCTGTACAATTGTGGTGAGAAGAATATAATCTTAGAATGCTATTCTGAGATGTGGGTTGGCGCTCTTTTGTTGGCACGAGGGGGACCTACATAATATTAGGCAGGTGGTTTTATATATATACACTGGCGGCCAAAAGTTTGGAATAATGTACAGAATTTTGCTGTTTCGGAAGGAAGTTGGTACTTTAATTCACCAAAGTGGCATTCAACTGATCACAAAGTATAGTCAGGACGTTACTGATGTAAAAAGACTGCACCATCACTATTTGAAAAAAGTCATTTTTGATCAAATCTAGACAGGCCCCATTTCCAGCAGCCATCACTCCAACACCATATCCCTGAGTAATCATGCTAAATTGATCATTTGGTACTAGAAAATCACTTGTCATTATATCAAAAACAGTTGAAAACTATTTGGTTAGCTTAACATTGTCTTTGTGTTTGTTTTTGAGTTGCCACAGTATGCAATAGACTGGCATGTCTTAAGGTCAATATTAGGTCAAAAGTGGCAAAAAAGAAACAGCTTTCTCTAGAAACTTGTCAGTCAATCATTGTTTTGAGGAATGAAGGCTATACAATGCTTGAAATTGCCAAATAACTGAAGATATCATACAAAGGTGTACACTACAGTCTCAAAGACATAATACATAAGGTACATCAGAGTCTCTAGTTTGAGTAATAGATGCCTCACATGTCCTCAGCTGACAGCTTCATTGAATTCTACCCGCTCAACACCAGTTTCATGTACAACAGTAAAGAGAAGACTCAGGGGTGCAGGCCTTATGGGAAGAATTGCAAAGAAAAAGCCACTTTTGAAACAGAAAATCAAAAAGAAAAGGTTAGAATGGGCAAAAAAACAGACATTGGCAACAGATAATTGGAAAAGAGTGTTATGGATCTTAACCCCATTGAGCTTTTGTGGGATCAGCTAGACTGTAAGGTGCGTGAGAAGTGCCCGACAAGACAGCCACATCTATGGCAAGTGCTACAGGAAGCGTGGGGTGAAATGTCACCTGAGTATCTGGACAAACTGACAGCTAGAATGTCAAGGATCTGCAAAGCTGTCATTGCTGCACATTGCTGAGAATTCTTTGAAATAGTTTAAGAAGTTCTGAACATTTGTTTCAAATTGTAATAGTAATTTTTCACATTATTAATGTCCTGACTATACATTGTGATCAGTTGAATGCCACTTTGGTGAATAAAAGAACCAATTTCTTTTCATAAGAGCAAAATCTGTACATTGATATATATATATATATATATATATATATATATATATATATATATATATATATGTGTATGTATGTATGTGTGTGTGTGTGTGTGTGTGTGTGTGTGTGTGTGTGTGTGTGTATTATGGAATGCCGTTCAGGAAATTATTGTATTTATAATATGAAGTTTGAGTATATGGAATGAGAGTGTGAATATATGGAATGAAGCTGAATATATAGAATGAAATTCGCAATATACCAAACAAAAGTCAGAATATATGGAATGAAGTCTGAATATATGGGATAAAATTCGGAATATATGGAATGAAATCTGAGATTATTTAAAAGGAAAGTCTGAATATATAGAATGAAACTTATAAACGTGATGAAATCTGACGTCATCAAAGCGCCATCTTGTGTTTTTCATGTGTGATTGTTCCGTACAGATGTTGAACACACAGATGTTGAACTGTGAGTGCGTCTGCATGAAATCTAGTAGCTGCAATCCTAAGTAATGACGAGTGAATTAACACCCTGGCGAATGCATGGACGGGCCAAAATACTGGTAAATGTATTCAATACCGTTTTGCCGATGATGAAATTAATTCGCTATTTCATCGTGGAAGACTGAATGTGGTGAACCTCACAGGCAAGGAAGTTCCTGCTTATCAGGCAAACATTACAGAAAGAAACATGCCTTCCACCTTACAGGGACCATCCGGTGGCAGGATGTAGACTCCAAACTGTTTGTGTTGTTTGGAGTATGACCAGCTGTTGCAAAAAAGTTTTCTAGTTCAGCAAAGTATTGGAAAATTTCAGGGACTGCCATTTTTAAAGTCATGGAATTCAGAAGGCTATTGCTCTGATAACAAGGATATAACTAGCTATACATTATTCATTAAGTACTGTCAAATTTGCACTTTCATTTCATATATTCAGAGTTTCCTTCCATATATTCACACTTTCATTCTATATATATTCAAGTTTCATTCTATATATTCAGAGTTTCATTCCATATGTTCACACTCTCATTCCTTGTATTCAAGTTTCATTCTATATATTCAGTTTCATTCCATATATTCACACTGTCATTCTACATATTCAGAGTTTCTCTTATTCTATATATTCAAGTTTCATTCTATATATTCAGACTTTCATTCCATTCCATATATTCAGAGTTTTATTCCATATACTCAAACTTCATATTTTAAATACACTATATTGCCAAAAGTATTCGCTCACCTGCCTTTAGACGCATATGAACTTAAGTGACATCCCATTCTTAATCCATAGGGTTTAATATGATGTCGGCCCACCCTTTGCAGCTATAACAGCTTCAACTATTCTGGGAAGGCTTTCCACAAGGTTTAGGAGTGTGTTTATGGGAAGTTTTGACCATTCTTCCAGAAGCGCATTTGTGAGGTCAGACACTGATGTTGGACGAGAAGGCCTGGCTCGCAGTCTTCGCTCTAATTCATCCCAAAGGTGCTCTATCGGGTTGAGGTCAGGACTCTGTGCAGGCCAGTCAAGTTCTTCCACACCAAACTCGCTCATCCATGTCTTTATGGACCTTGCTTTGTGCACTGGTGCACAGTCATGTTGGAACAGGAAGGGGCCATCCCCAAACTGTTCCCACAAAGTTGGGAGCATGGAATTGTCCAAAATCTCTTGGTATGCTGAAGCATTCAGAGTTCCTTTCACTGGAACTAAGGGGCCAAGCCCAGCTCCTGAAAAACAACCCCACACCATGATCCCTCCTCCACCAAACTTCACAGTTGGCACAATGCAGTCAGACAAGTACCGTTCTCCTGTTAACCGCCAAACCCAGACTCGTCCATTAGATTGCCAGATGGAGAAGCGTGATTCGTCACTCCAGAGAACGCGTCTCCACTGCTCTAGAGTCCAGTGGCGGCGTGCTTCACACCACTGCATCCGACGCTTTGCATTGCACTTGGTGATGTATGGCTTGGATGCAGCTGCTCGGCCATGGAAACCCATTCCATGAAGCTCTCTACACACTGTTCTTGAGCTAATCTGAAGGCCACATGAACTTTGGAGGTCTGTAGCGATTGACTCTGCAGAAAGTTGGCGACCTCTGCGCACTATGCGCCTCAGCATCCGCTGACCCCGCTCTGTCATTTTACGTGGCCTACCACTTCGTGGCTGAGTTGCTGTCATTCCCAATCGCTTCCACTTTGTTATAATACCACTGACAGTTGACTGTGGAATATTTAGTAGCGAGGAAATTTCACGACTGGACTTGTTGCACAGGTGGCATCCTATCACAGTACCACGCTGGAATTCACTGTGCTCCTGAGAGCGGCCCATTCTTTCACAAATGTTTGTAGAAGCAGTCTGCATGCCTAGGTGCTTCATTTTATACACCTGTGGCCATGGAAGTGATTGGAACACCTGAATTCAATTATTTGGATGGGTGAGCGAATACTTTTGGCAATATAGTGTACAATAATTTCCTGAATGGCATGCCATAGTGTGTATATATATATATATATATATATATATATATATATATATATATATATATATATATATATATGTGTGTGTGTGTGTGTGTGTGTGTGTGTGTGTGTGTGTGTGTGTGTGTGTGTGTGTGTGTATATATATATATATATATATATATATATATAAAATATTATAAATATTTAAAATAATGCATATTTATAAATATCTTTAGGAACCATTTCAATAAAGATTTTCTTTTTTTCAATCACCAGTTTATTTCTATACTTGAGGAATATCTATCTCTTCAGGGACTCCAGTGGGCTGTTATAGCATGTGTTTGAATGTGCACTTCTAATTTCTATTTCTGATTTTGCCCTCTGTTTTATCATTTAACAGCCCTGATTTACCTCCGGCATAAGCCATGACCAAATGACACCATTTCTGGAGAAAAAAACTAGATAAAAGAAAACAAGAAATGAAAACGAGGTTTTTAGAGCACAGTCATTATTTAGAGAAAACAGCTTTCACAGGAAGTGGAAATAAGATAAAACCCCTTCTCCTGATCTCAAGCTTTTGAAAAAAGGATCAAAAACATTTTATCATTGAAAAACATACCGCACCATTTTTATTGTTTGTTTATTGCTTTGGATCCTGATTCGGTCCTATATATTTTCTTGTTGATTTTCAGTTGTGTACAGTATTTTGGACAAACAGTCGCCCTCAAGCACGGCTCTTGTTTGGTGGACTCTCTGGAAAGAGATACATCACTTGTAAATAGAGCAAATGGAAATGCAGCACGTTATGTTTCCCAGACATTATTATTTCATGTGGACTCTGGTGTGTTTGTGTGTGTGTGTGTTGGAAACTCATTCGCTTCCATTACCTGAAGTCTCAGTGGAGCAAACTAATTTCCCACCTGCCCGCCGTTCAGGATCACCTGCATTTAGCCTAGGAACAGAGATTGGAATTATTTCCACATCTC